>NC_056746.1:937662422-937756627 GCF_019279795.1 Protopterus annectens
TTCCCAAATTTTTTTGGGGGCCAGAATTTTTTTCCCAAAAAAGCTATGGTTGGGAGGCTGAAGCTAAACAGCATTAGGTGCGGCTATAAGTCCCTGCAGAACTGCAGTGGCAAAGCCTGCTCAAATGATAATGCTTTGTACAGGTGTGAACAGAACTCTAAGTAACACCCTCCAGAATGTCTTTGGTTGGTACTCCTCTGAGAAAGGCTGCTGAAGTAGCTGCAGCTCTGGTGGAATGAGACCTAATGCCCTGGGGCACAGGTGTACCATGGTGTAAGTAGCAGAAACGGATGCAGTGGCTTATCCACTTTGAAATTGTCTGCTTTGAAATAGCCTTTCCTTCTGATCCTGCAGCATATGTCACTAGTAATTGCTCAGTTTTTCTTAGAGCTTTAGTCCTGCTCAAGTAGAATCTTAGCTGTGTACATCCAAGGAATGCAGAAATCTCTCTCGTTTTGCGGATTTGGATAAAAGGTTGGCAGATGAATTGTTTGGTTAAGAGCCACACTGGAAACCACCTTAGGCATAAATGTAGTATTTGTCCTCAGAGACACCCTGTCTGGGTAAAATATGATAAAAGGCTCTACAGCCATGAGGGCCTGTAGCTCTGAAACTCTTCTTGCTGAAGTAATTGCTAGTAGCTTAGCTGTTTTCTATGATAAGAACTTTATATCAGAGGTAGCAGCTGGTTCAAATGGAGGCAGGGTGAGCTTTTCCAATACATAATTGACGTCCCATGCAGGTAATGGTGATGATCTAGGAGGCCTTAAATTTTTGGCTCCTCTAAGATACTGCTTTAGTAAAGGATGAGAAAAGATTGGTAGCTCTGTACTGTAATGAGCCGAAATGGCAGAGGCATGGATTTTAATTGAAGAGAAAGATAAGCCTTTGTCAAGCATCTCAGTTAATAATTGTAATATCTGAGGAATATGTGGTTCTGCTGTATCAGTTCCTTGTGCTTTATTCCCAGCACAGAATCTCTTCCATTTATCAGCATAAGATTTTCTAGTAATAGGCCTTCTGGCTTCCAAAATGACATCCATCATAGCTTTACTGAGAGGAGTTTGTTTGTATAACTACATGATTAGGCATGCTGCCAGCTTCAGTGTCTGCAGTTGATTGTGCAGGATCTGATAGTTTTGCTGGGACAGTAGTTGAGGTCTTTGAGGTAAGGTCCAAGCTGGGTATTGAGACAAGTTCCTTAGGACTGGGTACCAGTATTGGTGGGGCCAGTCCGGGGCAATTAGTATCATCTTTGGTTTCTTTTGTCCGACTTTTAGGAGGACCTTGGGAAGAAGAGGCAGAGGAGGAAAGGCGTACACTGATAGGTTTTTCCAACTGAAGGATAGGGCGTCCACTTTCCATGAATCCAGTAAAGCACGAACAGGACCAATAAAAAATAAATCCAAGGTGGAAAGCCAAACCAAGACAGTCTACTGCTCAGAAAGTCTAATTCTTTAATACGAAACCATAAAAAAAATGAAAAAACAATGAAAACACAAGCGCTTTCACTCGGTCTGTGCCGAGCTTTATCAAGTGAACATCCAAAGTGCTGCAAGGCTTTATATACACTGAAGTTAATTGTTAATTAATCAATTAAAAAATTAAATCTTAAAATGCTGAAGTTGATAAATTGTTAGAAATGCTTCTTTATTAAAAGTTAAACCTGGTGCATTATAATAAATATATACAGTAAATATTAAAACTGAAATGTAAAATAATCGAAGGAAACTGTAGGCAGTGCATTTAGCAATAAGTTAAAATAAATCATTTATCACATTTCACTTGAAGATTTTTTTATCAGCAATGAATGAGCTTCTTATAATCAAGCCTTTCTTAGCTTGAGGACACTGTTTATGTTGATGTTGTCATTTAATCCAGGGTGTCTGCCTGCATCTATTTTAAGTTGCCATATAAGTTCCTTGTATTCAAGGGTAGTCTCCCAGTCACCTCCCCTAGCATCCAGGGTAACTTGCTCCAACACTATGAATTTAAGATCTATCTCAGGGCAAGTGAGTGAATGCTTATAGAATGCGTTAGACTCCCTTTGCTTGCTTAGATCGTAAAAATGTTCGTAGAGTCTTTTCCTAAATGGCCTCTCGATTTTGCCAACATAGAAGCTTGAACAGGTGGTGCAAAAACCTAGGTAGACAACCCCTTTACTCCCACAGGTGTAGTGATGATATGATTTAATGTTAAAATTCCTAGAGGAAATGTAAAGTGTTGGAGCATTAATAATGGCATGGCATTGATTACAGGACCCACATTTGAAAGTGCCTAGTCGTGTGTTAGAGTTATTAGCCTGGAAATTAGGTTTTCTTTCAAATAGTTCCTTGAAATTAATGTCCTTCTTTCTTACAAATTTAGGGTGTGGTGGGAGGGTATCTTTGAATTCTTCGTGAAGGGTCAGTACAGGCCAGTGCCTCCTGATGATCTCAATATCAGCGGAGTTGCCGGAATAGGTGTAGATAAAGCTATTCCGGAAGGTGTCAGATGTCGCTGTTGTGTTAGTTGTGACAGAAGGTTGCCCTGTACCAAGAAGTGGTGGAAATGCTGTTTCTCTGTTATCAATCACTTCCTTAGCTAAGGAGGTGATAAGGGAGAGAGGGTATCCCCTTGTCTGCAAACATGGACTGCAAAAAATGTATTTCATCCAAAAAATCAACAGTGGAGCTGCACATCCTAGAGGCTCTAATAAACTGGCCCTTAACAATGCCTTTTTTCTGATAAAATGGGTGTGCACTTTGAAAATGCAGAAAAGAATTAGAAAAAGTAGGTTTCCTGTAAAGTTTAGAAAGGAATGTTGAATTGTTATAATCTTTATATAAAGTTACGTCAAGATAGTGAAGTTCGTGCTTGTTAATGTTGAGTGAACACCAAGAAGGGGGTAGTGGAGTTGATGTAACTAAAAAAATCCACAAACTGATTAAGGGTCCCATTCCATAAAATACAGATGTCGTCTAGGTATCTTCTATAATGAGTTAAATGTTGAACCCAAGTAGAAGAAAAAAACGAACATACGTTCCCATCTGTGCAAAACAGCGTTGGCATAAAAAGAAGCGCATGAGGCACCCATGGCCACTCTTTTCCTTTGCCTAAAAAGCTCACAATTAAAGAATATAAAATTGTTCTGTAATAAAATTTCCATAAACTCTACTAGAAGGCCAGCCACCTTATTGTTGAGATTAGTTTCAGTGGTTAAGAAATCGTTAAACCACTCGAGCCCTGTTGGGTGGGGTATACTAGGAAACAGATCTTTGATGTCTATAGTTATCATAAGGAGTTCAGATGAGAAAAAGGAAGGTTGAATGTCTCTGAGAAAATCCCAGGAGTCAAAAAGGAAGGTTGAATGTCTCTGAGAAAATCCCAGGAGTCTTTGCAGACGTGATCTAAAAGTGGGATGAGTTGCTTAGTAACATGGTCAATGAATTTACCCAAGGGTTCAGTGATGCTTCCTACCCCTGAAACAATAGGCCTAAATCTCAAGGGGTCCAAGCCTTTGTGAATTTTCGGAATCCCGAAAATTACTGGTATTTTGTGTTTCTCAACATGCAGATAGTTGAACAATTTTTCATTTATAGCTCCTTGGAGCAAATGGTCAGTAAGCGTATATTTGATTTTGGAAAAGGTTGTTAACTTCATTTCTAGATACAATTTCATATTGTTCACTGTCCTGTAACATGTCGTGGATGTAAATGTTATAGTTGGAATTATACATCAGGACAACCCCACCGCCCTTGTCTGGTTTCATGACCCTGATGTTTTCTTTTTTCAAATGGTTAATAAACCAGATTTCATATTCATTTAAGTTAACTAACTGTGGTTGTATTCCTTGGGAATGTAAAGTTCTAAAATCTCTCTCAACTAGTTCTTCAAAAAGTTTAATTAAGGGGTGCACAGGTGGGTTGAAAGTGCTAGTTCTACAGAGCCCTGTATTGGTATAGGGCTGCCCTTTAAAAGTAATGTGCTAGACTTAAATTTCTAGCAAAGAGTTTTAAACTAAAATTTGGGATATATTACAGGCGCATGCGGGGACAAACTGGAAACCCCGAGTGAATAGGTCGAAAGTCAAATCTGTAATTTTCAAATCAGTACATTGTATATAATGAAGTTGTCTTTTTTTAACTATGGAGCAATTGCGGCCTGCAGTGTTGGAAACATAGTGTAGAATTGCGGCCTGCAGTGTTGGAAACATAGTGTAGAAGTGCCATTTCATGGACAATGGGGATGTCATTTAACCATGTTTGTTGCTCCACATGTGAGGGGATAGTTTCTGTCCCCATGCCCCCGTCCTGCCGGGGGGATGCTGAAAATCCTGATGGGAATTCTTTCTACCTTTCTCAGCTAACCTCTCACTCCTATGGGGGGGTTCATGAGTAGCTCTAGAATAGGAATCAGCCCCCTTGTTTTGGTTGTTTTGATTGTCCTGTTTATGTTCCCACCGGGTCCTATTAGGAGAGGGGTAAGCTGTTCCTTCTCTATATTCAGCTAAATCCCTGTATAACTTGCGCATCTTTCGGTTAAGTATTTTTATACAGAATTGATCGACTTTGTTAAAAACATTGTCATAATCAAACTTCACAGTTAAAAAGTTAGTCAGTAACAAGGGAGTTGTTTAAAACATTTAACTCGTTTATAAGAGTATCAGCCTTCGCTTCATACTCTGAAATCATCACATTTAAAACCTCCAGTCCAGCTCTGTCAAACATTTCACACAGTTTTTTGTAATATAAAGTCCCCGGTTGAACATTATTAGGGAACTTATAAAAACGCAAACCCTTCGGTATGCGTTTCACATTAACACACTCCCTTAAGTACTCAATCTCAAGCTGATTGCTTTTATACGCGTAGAGTTTGTCTTTTAGTTCGCCAAAATCATTCTCTATGGTGTTCTAGTCATTAGAGGACACAGTACCTTGGTTGAATGTAAATTGCCGACCTGCCCAGGTGGTGAAATTGAAGTCCTTGGGCTGTTTCTCAGGTCTGCTGGTCTTCGAACGAGCCGTGCCTTCACTGTGCTCATTATTAGGTACCCTTTGTGTGTTGGGCTTAATTGGAAATAAGGAGTGCAAACCACTGTTAGTTCCATTTGCACCAGTTGGTGGAGATTTCCTCTTGGCTTCAATAGCGTGTTGTTGGTTACCAGGTAGAGGGATACTGCTGCCGTTGTTTTCTTTTACGAGGTTGGTGAGTTGCGTTAACATCAAAACTACCTGGTTGAACTCTGTACGAGTCACCGGGACGTCATCTCCGTTTTCTCTCAATAGCTGAGGAGTTTCAGCAGGGTTAAACGATTCAGCTTCTCCAGCCATGGAAAAAGCAACGTAGCCAGGAATCCAGAAAAGCACGAACAGGACCAATAAAAAATAAATTCAAGGTGGAAAGCCAAACCAAGACAGTCTACTGCTCAGAAAGTCTAATTCTTTAATACGAAACCATAAAAAACAATGAAAAAACAATGAAAACACAAGCGCTTTCGCTCGGTCTGTGCCGAGCTTTATCAAGTGAACATCCAAAGTGCTGCAAGGCTTTATATACACTGAAGTTAATTGTTAATTTAACTTTTAACAAAGAAGCATTTCTAACAATTTATCAACTTCAGCATTTTTAAGCTTTAATTTTTTAATTGATTAATTAATTGTCTTGGTTTGGCTTTCTACCGTCCACTTTCCATGCTGTCTGTGATAAGTCCTTGTGCAGAATCTTTTCAATTGATAATTCTGTGGAGAGGCAAACAGATCTATGTCTGGGCTCCCCCATTTCTCTGTCATGCTGAAGACTTGTGGATTTAGTTTCCACTCGTGAGGGTCCATAAGGTTTCTGCTTAAATCGTCTGCCAGAGTATTTTACTTTCCTGGCAGGAATTGAGCTTGGAGATGTATTTGGTAGGTCAAAGCTGCGTCCCACAGTGCCATGGCTAATCTGCAAAGAGGGTATGAGTGTGTGCCCCCTTGCTTGTTTATATACCATATGACCGCGGTGTTGTCCATCTTTATCAGTAGTTGTCCTGGATGAAATAAGTCCTTGAAGGCTGTTAGGGCATTTTGAACAGCTAGCATCTCTTTCTGGTTGATATGTAGATGCATTTGTTTTGGGGTCCATATACCCTGAATGCATCTTCCTGTCATGTGGGCCCCCCAGGCATAATCTGATAAGTCTGTTGTTAAGGTTTGGCTGGCAGGGGGTAGAGTGAAGGGTCGTCCCATATTTTGGTGACATGCCTTTGCCCACCATAAAACCTCCTGTTGTAGGCAGGGTATGAGAGGAATCATTGTTTCCAGACTCTGAGAATGTTGACTCCATAAACTTTTTAGGTACCACTGAAGTTTCCTCATATGCAGTCTCGCATATGGAATCGGTAGGATGCAGGATGCCATGAAGCCCAAAGCCTGCAGAATTTGTCTTGCAGATAACAGGGTTTTTGTTGCCATCAGTTTGAAGTAGTCAGTTGCCTTTTCTTGTCTGGCGTGAGGTAAGCCATCTGGGCAGTTGTATTCAAGCTTGCACCCAGGAATGTTATCTTTTGAGAGGGTACCAGTTGTGATTTATTTTCGTTTATTGTGTACCCTAGGCATGTTAGAAGCCTTTTCACAAACGCCAGGTATCGAAGAAGAATGTCCTTGCTCTCTGCTTGAATGAGACAGTCGTCCAAGTAAGGATATATTTGTATACTTTCTTGTCTGCAAAATGCAATTACGGGTGCCAGGCACTTTGTGAAGACCCTGGGCGCAGTAGATAAGCCAAAGGGCAGTGCAGAGAATTGGTAAGGCATAAAGCCAGCCTTGAAACTGAGGTATCTTCTGCACGATTGTCTTATTGGGACATGCAGGTATGCCTCTTTTACGTCTAAAGTCACTAGCCAAGCATTCTTGCCCAGCATGGGCAGAAGCTGCTGCAAAGTCAGCATTCTGAATTTTGGAATGTCCAGGTATGTGTTCAAAATTGATAAATCCAGTATTGGTTGCCAGGCCTTGTCCTTTTCCTGGTACTAAGAACAGTCGAGTAAAATCTGTGTCCTTTTTCCTGTTCTGGTACTGGCTGAATGGCCCCCATATCCATGAGGGACGTAACCTGTTTCTGTGCTTCTGCCCATTGATTTTTGGGCAGATCTGGTCAACTGTTTGCCACTGGCAGAATGTGGAAATGGAATCTGTATCCCTGTGAAACAATGTTTAGTACCCAGTTGTCCTGGGTTATTAACTGCCAATTTTGAGCAAAAAGTGCTAATTTTCCCCCAAGGGTGCTGCCAAAAAATAGTGCTTGGTGCAGGCAGAGGGAAGTCATTGGTGCTGTTTTCTGCAGGTTTGCGCTTTCTCCCCTCCAGATTTGGAGGTACAAGCGCCCCATTGCTTTGACCTGTATGAATCTTGAGCCTGGTATCTGGAACCCTTAGGGCATCTGGATTTGCCCTTTTGAGCTCTGACACGGAAAAGGAGCAATTCTTTGTAGGCCACTGTCTACTGAATCTTGGTGGCTGCACTTGTAAGTCTTTAACAGTTTGCATAGACTTAGCTTTGTCTTCCATTTTCTTTAAAACCTCTTCTGCCTTAATACCAGGCAGAGTATCATGCTGTAAAGGTGCATCTAGCAATTTAGCTTTAATATAAGGCAAATTTTGTTCCTTTAGCCAGGCATGCCTCCTAAATCACAGATCCAGTAACTGCGGCCCTGCAGGAGGCCTCTAAGGAGTCAAAACCAGATTGCAAAGTATGCTTTCCAACCTGTTCAGCTGCATGCAATAATTCCTGCAATTCTTTATTTTCTGCATATTCAGAAATCAACATCATTTTCTGTTTCAGCAATCCCATAACATGTTAATACTTAAGCATATGAAGTTGACAGTTTAAGACTCTAATTGCCAAGGTTGCAGATGTATAAACTTTTTTTCCCCATCTGTCCAGTGCCCTTGAATCTCTGTCAGAGGGGGTAGGATTTTTTGCTGTTGAGGTCTTAACTCCCTTTGGACCCTGTGAAATAGTTTCAGGATCAGCAGCAGGGTTTCTAAATAAAAATGTATGCGAGTCAGGGACCCTGTAATATCGGTCAGGCTTACTGGGGAGCCGGAAGTAAGGAGTCAGGGGTCAAGCTTGACTCCAAAAATACATCATCCACAACGTCTAAAACAGAGGGAATGGCTAAAGGCCTGTGCTGAGTGAGAAGGAAATCCCTGAGCCTCTTTTTTGATTCTGAGAAATCTTGACACTCCCAGTGAAAATGCTCCCTCAAAGTATGCAAGGTTTCCCTAAATGAATAATCCTCAGGAGGAGAAGCAGATGGTATAGACTCCTCTGCATCAGAATCCTCATAGGGCGGTATAGATAATTCCTGATCAGAAGTAATAGAAACCCGATCTGAAGATTCATAATCAGTGTCTTGCCTAGGCCTCTAATCTGGAGGGGGATGGGTACCCCTGATCAAGGTAATAAGGTCTTCAGCCATTTTGATCATCTGTTTTTTTAGGCATAGAGGCCTGTGCATGTGGCTCATGCATCGTTTTTTTAGTTTTAGAAGTTGCTTTTGTCTTTGGTTTTGCAGCTGTCATCGGCTTGATATACAAATGTTGAGGTCTGAATACACCCTCCGAAGCCAGTGCTTGCTCAGCGGCTCCGGACCCATCCGAGGGAGATACATCCGTCGGTCCAATACCTTGAGTATCTTGTGGCATGCCGGACTCCACAAGGGTGTCAGTAGAGGCCTGCGACTCGAAGGTAGCGGGTATCAGGGGCTGCGAAAGTGCCTCACTAAGTACCGGCGACTGGCTTAGGAGAAGCTTTATCGGTTTTGGATCTTGACTGCTTTTCTCTGTCCTTTTCTTTGCGTTTTTTATGTACTCCGGTAGTCGGATTGCTATCAGACGACATTTCTGGGCAGTTAAATCCATTTTCAAAATACTTTGAGGCAAAAATATACAGACGCTTAACGTTGGTTAAATCTAGCACAAAACCGACAGCCAGGCACGTTGTGATCAGGGCCTAGGCAAGGAATACAGTATAAATGGAAATCCCTATGAGGTATTTGCTTCCCACAAGTAATACAATTAACTTTTTTCTGACATCGGTATGGAGCAAGAAAAAAGTTTCCCCAACGGGGTACTTAGCTTTAGTGAAGACTTTGGTTCTGAAACTCAAACTCAAATATTTTAGTAGCTGGCCGACCGGTACTTGCGAAATGCTTCTTCAGGCACCGTGCGGCAATAAAGACTAAAGAAAACGGCGTCGGCTGCATGTTTTATACCCTTGACGTCATGGAAGAGGAGACCACAACGGACGCAGGACCCAAGACTTTGGAGGTCAGGCCGACTGAGGGCAACCTGCCAGCAGATTACCCAAATGTAATGACTGCAACAGTGAAACAAGAACATCATCTACTGATACATGGAGCTCACTTAGCTCACATAAAAGTCTGTCTTCTCTGATCTTTATAGGATAAATGCCACATGAATTAGGACCAAAAAGCAGATACAACTCTCTCACACTCCCTGGATCCCTCCCCTTTCCAGCATCACTCAAACCAGTTTCTCTCTGCTGCTGCTGTTCATGAATGGTTATGACAGCAGCTGCAAGCTACCAGATTTTCAGCAATTCAGATTTTGTGTGAGATTCTGTATATGTAGATTTGTTTTTCTCTTGCTCTTACCTCTACTCTCCAAGTAATTAATGTGGAACATATTTTCAATAAGTTTTCTTTCACAACCTCGGCTTTGCAACTTTCTGCAGTGCTAGGCTTAGACCCTTCCCTACTGACATTGTCCATCTCCCATTTATCATGGGTTCCTAGGAGATTATTAGGCTAACTGATCAAGAGCCCTTACAAGCCTATCCATCATTACCCAAATGTTATCAGATTTTCAATCCTTAAGAGCTAGGGGATTGCTTAAGTTTGTGCCGATGCCTTGGAGTTATTTTACAGACTGATCCTATCCATAAGGGACATGGGCGCCATCCCAGGAGTAAATTTATGAATCCCCATTCATTCAAACTGCATTTGAAGATGGTCAGGGAAGGGATCCGCTTTATGTGAATAGGAAGCCCATTCCACAGAAGAGATAACTTGAGACATCTTTCTCTCCAGCATGTTTTGCTTGTGTTACAGACCAGGTTTAGATCCTTGCATCCAGGTGGCTCTCGTGCAGTGTCTTGTGAATGTTTAACAGTTTCATCAGGGCTTGATTTGAGTGAGCTTTGTAGGTTAGGCATAGATCACCCCTTAAAACAGTCATTAGGAGACTGATGGGGCTTTTAGTCAAGCCACATAGGACATGTTTACACCCTGTATTTTTTTTTGTAAGGAACCCCTGAGGCTGCTTCAGCTGTTGCAAGTGTCTGGTCAAGTACATGCCAAAAAGTGCACTGTACTCGATTAGTCTGATGAGGTAAGAGTACAATGGGACTATAACTTACTAGGATTTGGATGCCATGCCTTTACTTAGTTGTGCCACATAGGACTTCCTCACCACTGTGAACACATGATGGTCAAAGCTCAGGCTACTATCTGTGCACCTTGAACTCATACCTTTAAGTCCACTCTTAGGAGTGTACTATCAATGTAATTTGCAAGGGTACGGGACTTCCCGAAGGGTACAATTATAGATTTTTTTTTTTGCATTTAGTTTTAGGCTATGGCAAGACTCATTTGTCTGATTCAGACCCTTCTGAAGGATATCTACATCACTGGAGATTCAATGCCAGTCTCCAAGTTGCAACTGCCAGCAAACTTAATCCAAGACTTTCTACATTAGCTTTGACTTCAGAGAAGTGAAGTATATTTCAAACAGGAGAGGTTCCAGCTAGTAGTAACTGGTCTCTTGTTGGATCTAGATTCTCCCACTCTAACATGGTGTCTTGTCCATGAGTCACTTGACTAGCCATCTGGTGATAATGATTTTGATAACGATAATGATTTATATCCAGTTTTGCAAGTTTATCTACAATACTGGGAATTGTGGCAAATGCCTTAGACAGGTCAAGGTGGGCAGTCCACACTGTTTTACCCTCATCCATGACCTTAGTGGCTTTCTCAAAGTTGTCCACCAGACTGAGCAGGCATGACTTGCCCTTGACAATGCCAAACTGTGTTGGAACCAGTGTTTGGAGGTTTCCTAAGTTATTCATCAGGTCTGTGATTATTCTTTCCATGGCCCTGCATACAAGAGTAGTCAAACTTATGGGTCTGCAATTTCCTAGGTCTGTTAATGGCCCTCCTTTATGCACAGGAGTTACTGTCCTCCACTCCACAGGGACAAAGCCGGTCTGGACGCTGTGGTTAAATAGAGATCCTAGTGGTCCTGAGAGGTCCTGTTTCAAGTTATTTAAGAGACATTCTGGGATGTTGTCAGGACCCATCAAAGCTGTGTTTTTAGCTTTAGAGAGAGCACAGAGACGACCTGTTCTTTTGTGATAACTGGTACAGGAATGATGGATGGTATTTTTATTGGAGGTAACCAGAGGTGATGGGTAATGGAAATTTGAGCTGAATTTATTGGCCAGCAGATTTACTATATGTTCTGGCTGGGTATATTTGATGCTGTCTACAACTAATTCTGCACACTGTTGTGTGCTGCCCTTAAGATCATGGACATGACTAAAAAATGCATTACGGTCATCTTTAGTTTGGGAATCTATTTGTGGCTCAAACTTTGCTTTTTAAGACTTGATTATTCGCCTGATTTGCTTCTTTAAATTAATGAGAAAGTTTTTGCTTTGTTATGCACAATCTCTCACTTCTACATAGGATTTTCTTAATTTTGTTAAACTATTTATACCGGGGGGTCCACCAGTGTGGTTTGCTGTTGCAGTTCGTCCTAGGCTTATTTCAGTCTAGTGCTACTGTTTCTATGCAGTTGTTTACATGGTCATACACAGCTTTTCTGTATGCCTCCACACTGACTTTCGTGTTTACCAGATTTTGGGGGAGCTTGGACATTAGCTGTGTTGTCATTTAATAGGCGGTAGTTTACCTTCTAAAACTTCTTAAAGATTTTGGCATTAGGTGGGGGTTATAGTTTTATATTTATTTAAAGCAGAACTGCTTTGTGAACTAATCTAGCCAGTGAGGATATTACACTTGGGGAGTGCAATGCTCTCCCACATTTGGGAGTATCAGGGCCAAGACATTTTTGCCCCCAGTGGGAGTGTATTTTTGGGTGATTTACATTTGAGCAAGGTGCTAACCAGGCATTTGCAATGACAGTCTAGAAATTTTAGTTTACATTTTAGTGGTCATGTACACTTTCCAGTTAATGGAGGGGTAGTTGAATGGTAAGTGATTCTAGTAAATTCAAGTATGGTTTTCTTTGTTCACGTTTGGGGACATGCAGCTAGCAAGGATATGGTAAGGGATTTTTTCTAGGATTGGCTAGATATGGTTTATAAAACGTGCCTATAGCTGGGTGAGTCTGCCATCTGGCAGACACGCTCATTACCTCTGTTTACAATTTAATACTTATACACAGAAACCACCCTCGGACACTTCAAGCAGTTTTGGTACCAAAGGTTTTATCCACTGTTCATGTGGAGAGCAAGACTTGTCTGATCAGCCTTTGAGCTCTGTCTTTTATATCTGAAATACAGGCTTTTAAATCTTCTAACTTTAAAAAAATTTCTGAATTAAAATGAGGGTTCTTACCACTGCCTCACCTTCTGGGCACTTGACAGACCATCCTACCCATGTTCTCAGGGACAGTTTAGTTCTAAGTTTACAGTTAAGGTGCCTTTTTTTCTGTGAAAAAACTGTCCAAAGAACCAATAAAAATGCATTAAAATCTGCTTGTCTAGTTATAGACACTGCTCAAATTGCTTCAGTGCAGTCTAGATCAGGCACACCTACAAGCATTCACTCTCCATTATGCAATGGTCTTAATTATGACAGTAAGACAGAAATAATTTGTCTTCAAGCAACATCAACCCTCCTTTTCCATTTTTTTCTGCATGGGGTTGTGGTGCCACATCGGAACTACACTGTTCTGCTCCGATGTAGCCAGTTCTTCGTCTTTCCCACAGTATGTATCCTACCACTCATCTCAAGTATTATCTCAGTCAGCTCTAAGCTTGCTCAACTGCTCTGCCTTTACTGCCTAGGTTTCTGTACCATACAGAAGTACTGGTTGCAGCACTGTTTTGCATGCCTTACTTTCCAAGCTTCTTAGGATTCATCTGTCACATACTAACCCTGCAAACTGTGCCAGCTGGCTACAGCGTCTATGATTCCAGCTTTGACCTTCTTATTCAGGCTTCCCATCTCTTCAATCACCCCCTCCCCGATACTTGAAGCTATTAAACTACTCTATTTTAGCCCATATGGCTTCAGTTTTCATTCCATTTCCTATCACTTGCTGCAACTCCTGTTCAGAGTCTGCATACAGCGACTTTGTACATCTCTTCTTTGACCAGTTTGCTAATACAGGCCATCGCCAATATGAATTGAAGTAGGCTCAGGACAGAACCCTAATGTGCACACTCCCCCACTGGGTCCAAACACTGTTCATACTTGTGTCAGTGGGTCACTGTGCGCAACCTGCACTAATTCTACCAATATTTCCAGACTATGAACTACTGCAGGACTGCCCAAATCAGTATTCTTGAGACCCTGTCATATACCATTCCCCAACTCTAGGAATGCCCAAATGGATTCTTTCCACAAGTCCAACTTTTAAACTGGGTCAGTTGTCCTGCATCTTAATATGAATGTGAGATGCTAATCTCCCATCTTTCTACTATGGTGTTCTCATTTATAAGTCACCCTCTCCCACACTTTCATGCAGTGTGGCAGGAGACTGATGCCTCTGTACTGCCCAGTTGTAAATACCCCCTTTTATCTAGTACACTTGCACTAGAAAGATTTGTCTTCAAGCTAGAGTGAAATGTTTCACCTCTGTCCTGTAAGACTGGGGTACCAAAAAAAGGGGGGGGCACTGTCCCTTCAGTATCCCTGCCTAATGCTTCAACTCCTTGAGACTTGCTGTCCAAAACTAATGGACAAATTGGGAAAGCACATGTTCATATCTGTTTTCTTGTTCCTGTAGGTAATTAAATATACCACATGCATGATGTAATCTTAGAGAAATTTGGTATGTGAAACAGTACATGGCAAAGGAGTTACAGGATGGGCCACTGAGAATAAATGGATAGACAATCAGCACTTTTAAAATAAGCAGCCTTGTGCTTAGTTATTTGTAACATGTCAGGAGTGCTGCCAGAGCAGTGGGGTCTAGCACTGTTGTGCTGGCACACAACTGAATTCCAGTGATGCTTACTAGACACCCCTTGATGACATTCAAAGGCTCCCCATTTTTGGGTGATTTACATTTGAGCAAGGTGATAACCAGTACCTTAAGCATGTGGATGAGTAGGGCAAGCCCTTACTGCCATGGGTGTGACCTTTCACTGTGAACGGTGTACCTTTAAAAGGATACAGATAAAGACACTGTTAAATGTGGTTTTACTGCAACATACAGCAGCATATGCATTCTGGAAAGAGGTGTTTCCCTCATTCTTGTTTACAGCAAAGTCAAGGGTCACAAACATCAGGATTACAAGTATTCACCAAGAATTTGCAGTCTTAGAATAGACAGCAAGAGTCCTGACATCATCTTTAACTGCTTCATTCTGCAGGGAGTCAGGCATCAGTTCTCCCTTCACATAAACTCTTGGAGAAGGATTTTAAAGTACAGGTGCAAAAAAGAGAGAGAGAATGTCCAGTGGGTATACTATGGCCTACAATTTTACCACCACCCTTGCCACAGACATCCTTCCACATCAGAAAAGAGCAGCAAAGGAGGACCTAAAGCTTAAAAAAAAAAAAAAAAGATCCCGCCACAGCAGAGACAGGCTTAGAATATCACTCCAAATTATCTTTGGTTTCAAAGTAAACAAAGGTCTACAGGGTTATTTTTAGACTTCAGTGGTCTAAACATATTGAACCCAAACTAAAATTTATCAGATGGTCATGCGGCACTTATAGTTCTTCCTTCTCTCTCAGGAAGAAAATGGATGTACCTCCAAGACACCAACCCTCCACAATAAGACTAAGAACTCTGTGATTTGTGCACCTTCAGTTCAAAATTAGTCATTATTGCTTCAGTACCGTGCCCTTAGTATTGCTTCTGTCCACAGAATTTTCATCAAATGCACATCAGTAGTGGCAGTTTCCCCAAGACTGGGGTGAACCAAAATTTCCTTATATCACAATCACTGGTGCCTTACTACTCTCAGGTGGTTGTGCAGTATGAAAATGAATCTCTTACTCAAACTATTTGTGGGGTTCACCATTACAATAGCAGAATCAAAGCACCAATTTCTCCCACTCATGGCTGCTAACTATACAGAATGCATGCTGGAATCCACTAGACAGAGAGAGACAGTCATCAGTCCATCTACCCTTAGTTTTCTGCCAGTTCTTCTGATGTCACCTTTCCAAGTGCCTGCACTTCTGATGAATGCTCTTGGAGGCACTGGCAGACCCCATATATTGGCATGAGACCAAATGCATACCCTCTTATATGCAGTGCAACCCTGGTGATCCTTAAGTCTAATCCTGCTTATCCTCTCAGTGAACTTTGAACAACACAGACAACCATCCACATTTGGCTCTGGGCCTAGACAAAACAGACCAATGTGGAAGTCCTATCTGCATGCCATGATCTACATAACTGTATTCCTTTACACATATATCTATATCGGAATCATTACCACACAGAGAAAGTGCTATCAACAATACAAAACAAATTTAGAAAAGACCCTCCTGTGGGGAGCTTATCTTTCTCTGGAAGCAGGCTAAATTGCCGGAATGATGACAAAGCATACAATCACATCAGACACCATAGCAAGAAAATCAGAAAATAGCACCAGTCAATGTCCTGACCTCCAACTGGGAAGGAATCAGCCAAAGCCAATGGAAGAAGGTACAGTTCTGCATGCTGGGCTGACGTCTGGCTTTCCTGCAGGTAGGATAACCTCATGAGGAGGACTGGAGCAGTGAATAGTATGAACATCTGAAAACATAACCTGAGGTATTCTGTCACATTATCTTAATATATGAAGATAAGAATTTTCCATAATGAAAATTATGATAAATCTTTTTGTCTATATAAATAGAGACCCTGAATTATTTGCTTGCTTTTGTTTAAACTGCTTTTGTTGACAATTGCTGTGAAGGATTTCTTTTTCAACAATATGGTTTATTTGTTCTGTTAACACTCCTGGTACTGAGGAAGAGGAAGTACAATTGTTCCCTTAGATAGAAGTACAAAAGTTGCACATTTCCCAGTCAATAAATACGGAGATGGGCATGCCCATGGCCCAGTCCTTTAGTCATCTTAGTTTTGAAAATTTCCAAGGCTACTGACCCCTCCCATTTTTACCAAAACCTGCTTCTACAGGTCTCTGTTATAAAGGAGAAGAAGAGGGGGAAGGCATGCCCCAAAACAGAGAGAGACGAGAAAGTTAGGAATGAACGTGGTGAGAGAGGACAAACAAGCGGTTGGTGTGACTGAGCAATATGCAGAGGACAGGAAGAAATGGTAACAGATGATCTGCTGTGGCGACCCCTAATGGGAACAGCCGAAAGAGAAGAAGAAGAAACAGACTAATAAGACACCTCTAGTCCATGTCAGGAACAAGGTAGGGTAGCAAAGCTTGGCATTTTGATAAGGAGGAAACCTAGTTACCCAGATTTACTGTTAATTTAAGTGCATACCTTTTTATATCTGGCATGAGGAGGTACATCCCACTCAAATGCATCACACAAACTCTCCCCAAGGTTATCCTCCTAGGTGGTCACCCTGACTGAACATCCTCAACTGTGACCTTGCAGAAGACAAGAATTCACATCCAGCAGTGTCTTGTGAAAGTGAATAGTGAATCCTAGATGGCTACTGTACAAATATCATTTAGAAATGCACTGTTGAAAAATGCCGGAGTGGTAGCTCTACTTATTTATTCATTTTTGTTAACAGGATAAGTAAACATCCAATTACTCTCTTCATCCACGAACCAGGTCTTATAAGACAATTTTTTTTTTAACATAAAAAAATTTACAGGAAAAAAACAATGCTTAAACCAACACGCAGTATTAAAACAATGTATAAAAAGACAAGCAATATGTACACAGTGATCAAAAACTAAATTTAAAGCATACTATAACAAATTTAAAGCATATTAAACAAGAAAATAAATTCAATGCAAAGTTGCATGCTGTAAATATTAATGCAGATTTTACGACAAACCTAAAATGACTCAAATCTCACAATCTGCAAAAATTATGGACAGTTAAGCAGTATGATCAGCAGCAGTACGCTGAGATATCAGTCATTTCAGAAGCAGCAGGCTTTTATTAAGGCTGCCTAGATGTGATTTAAGTTTCTTCTTGAAAAGGATCAGGTACTCCATTTACATCCTGCAGTGTGGTAGAGGACTTTGAGAATACTTTTTCTGTGATTTGGAGTTTGAAATGTGGTCAGACAAATACTAATGTGTCATAACTTCAAATAGAAAACAGTGATTCCCGTTCACATACCTTGTCTTTTTTTTTTTTTTTTTTTTTTTAAATATGTTGACTAAGGGTGGGCAATATCAGTCACTTAGAAGCTTACACTATGAAATGAAGCTCTTGCTTGCACTGGTAGTCATTTAAATTTTGATACTGAAAAGCAGTGATGCAAGATGCACAGATCAAGGTATTTTGTGTTTTGGAGATTGGGCTCATATAAAAAGCCAGATAGAAGCCAGTAAGATCCACAACCAATGTATTGATTGAGCGCTTTCATCTCACAATAGAAACTCATCAGAATACCATAGCAACAAAAGCCTCACCTTTTATACATTGTCTTAATCACATAAAATGACATGACTTCCTATATACAAAAAGTGAATTCATACATAAATACAAATAACTACTTAAAATTATTACAAGACATAAAAAGACATAATCCTGTATAGAACACTTATATATAAAATTCTGCTTTAAGTTATAAAATAGAACTAATAGAAATTGCACTAAGTCCTGGTGCCTCAGAGGGATTAGTTCTCATTTGCCATCTGAGCTTCTTCAATTCTAGATGTTCATTTAGGGGTCCCCACCTTTTACCCAAAGTGACTTGGCTCAATGACAGTGAACCTGATACTGTGTCCTGGATGTAAGCCAATATGTGCAGCTATGGCATTTTTTGTTTCATTCCTACCAATGTCATAATAATGTTGGCAGATTCTAGTTCTGAAACTGACAGAATGAATGAATATCTAGAAAGTTCAGTTGTGTACACTTACCATAAATGTAGATGTTGCAGTCATCACACTTTGGTTATTTACCTGCAGGTAGCCCTCAGTCGGCGCGAATACCAAAGACTTAGTATTTCTGCATCGGATGCTGTCGCTTCTTCCATGACGTCAGGTCGTCAGGGATTTAAAAACAGGCAGCCAACACCATTACATCAGTTTTTCTTGCCACAAATGTCAGGAGCCCCAAAATAGGGAGCTAGTATATGGTGGTGAAAACGCTACAAGTAAAAAGTAAATATCAATACCAGTAGGAATAGGAATAGCCATAGAGAGGAGAGATAAAGAGTTCGAGAAAACCAAGGGACTGAGGGAGGGAAACCAGGACTGCAACAGTGAATACACTTATGGTAACTGTACACAACTGTGCTATGTTCTTTGTGTTTCACTGTTGCAGTCATCACACTTGGGTTGATTCCCAAAGCTGAGGAAGGGTGGAGGCAGTCAAGAAGAGTTAGGGCTGGCTAGTAGGCCTTGCAAGACTGCTGTAGCAAATCCTGCCCTGGATTTGGAAGAGATAGGAAGGCGGTAATGCTTGGTGAAGGTGTGTACAGAACTCCAGGTAGCAGCTTCCAGTATGTCCCTTATAGGGACTCCCCTGAGAAATGCTGTAGAGGTAGATGTAGGTCTAGTGGAATGTGTTCTGAATCCCTGAGGGGTTGGTTTTCCATGGTGCCTGTAGCAGAAATGACTGCAGTGTGCTATCCATTTGGAAATGGTTTGTTTTGAAATGGTCCTGCCCTCTGCCCCTGTTGCAAAGCTGACTAGCTGATGGTCAGATTTTCTGAAAGGCTTAGTCCTGTCAAGGTAGAACCTGAGCTGCCTGTGCACATCCAAGGAGTGCAGGATCCTTTCTCCTTTATTTTGAGGATTAGGAAAGAAGGTTGGCAAACGGATGGATCGATTGAGAGCCACACTGAAAACCACTTTATGCATAATGAAAGGGTTAGTTCTGAGGGAAACCCTGTCAGCATGGAAAATAATGAAGGGTTCCACAGCCATCAGTGCTTGTAACTCACACTCTTGTAGCTGAAGTGACGGCTAGAAGCAAGGCTGTTTTCCAAGAGAGGAATTTTAACTCTGCTGAAGCAACAGGCTTTAAAGGGGGAAGCGTGAGCTTTTCCAGAACAAAGTTAATGTCCCAAGCAGGGGTGGGTGCTCTCCTTGGTGGCCTTAAGTTGTTTGCCCCTCTCAGGAACTGTTTGATGAGAGGATGAGAGAAGAGAGGTGGCTCAGTATTGTAATAAGCCGAAATGGCAGAGGCATGGATCTTAATGGAGAAGGATAGGCCTCTGTGTAGTAGTTCTGCTAGGTAATCCAGGATTAGAGGTAAGGAGGGCAGTGCTGTCCTTTCCTCTAGACTGAATCCAAGAACAATACCTTTTCCACTTTTCGGCATAGGATTTCCTAGTACTGGGCCTTCTGGCTTCAAGGACGAAATCCAGCACCTGCTTGCTTAGGGTATCTGGTGGGGTAGCCAGGCAGCAAGATTTAGGGTTTGCAATTGTGGATGCAAAATCTGTCCCTCCTGCTGAGAAAGTAGGGTTGGGGTCTGGTGTAGGTGCCAGGGTGGCACCGTTGTTAGGCTGCACAGGAGTGGGTACCAGTGCTGGCGTGGCCAGTCCAGGGCAATCAATTGTCCTTGGCCTGTCTTGTTTTATCTTGAGTAATACTCTTGAGATAAGGAGCAGACAGGGAAAGGCATAGACTGAGAGGTTTCCCCATTGAAAGGATAGGGCATCCACCTTCCAGGCCCTGCTGTGAGGGTTCCTAGTGCAGAATTTGCTTAACTGGTGTTGTCGGGGGAGGCAGAGATCCACCTCTAGGGTCCCCCCTTTCTAGATCAGAAGGTTGAAGGTGCCACCAGGATGGTGCTGAGAATTGAAAGATCCAGGATTGGGCACCAAGAGCTCCCTTTTCTAGATACCAGGAATAGTCTGGAGTAGAATACTTAACCCCTCTGTTCTACTGGAGCAGGCTGAATAGCTCTGATATTGAACAGGGAAAAGTACTTGGTTTTGAGCCTCTGCCCAATGGTTTGGAGGAAGGTCTGGAAACTCGCTTGGGGTTGGTAGTGAATGAAAATAGAATTTGTACCCCTGGGTTACAATGTTGAGGACCAATCGGTCCTGAGTGATGGACAACCAGTTTTTTGCACGAAGGGCAAGTTTTTCTCCTAGGGGCACAAGCTACTGGAAAGGGCTGGGAAGCAGAGTTGAGAAGTCATTGTGAGCTTTTTAAATAAGGAGGTGGCTTACACCACTCCCTGCTCTAGGGGTGAGGGTGCTCCATTGCTTAGATCTCTGCATACCCTGAGACGATAGTCTGGGTGGCTTGTTTCCCCTGGGTCTTGTTTGGGAAGGCCTGGAGGGGACTGGAAAGGACCAGTGTTTTGAAGGGCAATGCCTAGTGAATCTAGGTGATTGCACTTGTAGGAATTCTTTAACAGTTTGCATAGATTTAGCCTTTTCTTCCATCTTTTTAAAAACAACTTCTGCTTTGGTACCAAACGTTCCTTATTTAAACGAGTGTCTAGTAATTTAGATTGGACATGATCTGGCAAGACCTGCTCCTTCAGCCAAGCATGTCTTCTCAGTACAGAGCCAGTGACTGCTGCCCTGCAAGATGCTTCCAGGGCATCAAAGCCATACCGCAAAGTATGCTTGCTAACTTGGTTTGCACAGTGCATAAGCTCCTGCAATTCTTTATTTTCTGCACAATCTGTTTTGTTTAATAAGTTCCAAAATATGTTGCTGGTATTTCAGCATGTGAAACTGGCAATTCAATGCCCTGGCAGCAGGAGTTGCAGACGTATATACCTTCTTACCCCATCTGTCCAAAGCTCTGGAATCCCTGTCCAAAGGGATAGGATTTCTGGCTGTAGTAGCATTAACAGCTTTAGTTCCCTGGGAAATGATCTTTGGATCAGCAGTAGGATTCTTGAAAAGAAACTCGTGGGAATCAGGTACTCTGCAGTACCTGTCTGGTTTCCTAGGGCCCAGAGGTAAAGTGTCTTAAGCAAGACTGGATTCCATGAAAACATCTACAACATCCAGGGCAGGGGTATAGCTACAGGCCTGTGCTGAGGCAACTCTAAAAATTCTCTGAGTCTTTTTTTGGATTAAGGATACTCTTGGCATTCCCAATGGAAATGCTCTCAAAGTATGCAAGGTTTCACCAAAAGAGAAATCCTCTGGAGGGGAAGCAGAGGGAATGGACTCCTCTGCATCTGAATCCTCACAGGTGGATAAGGGCATGTCTTCATAATCAGAAAGGTCAGAGTCATCAGACTCCTGGTCTGTAGAACCTGAAAGGGACTGGAGTCTCTCTCTTAGCTGGGAAAGACTGGCTTCCCCTAATCTGCGTAATAAGGTCTTCAGCCATTCTAAGCATTTGTTTTTGTGGCATGGGTGCCTGAGCATGCACTTCGGTTGTCGGATTTCTAGGCATAGTACGTACTCTTGGCCTAAGAAACTCGGTAGTTTTGGTTAAAAAAATAAATCGCCAGTTTGATTCGATCATCAGTAGGATGAAAAACTCCCTCAGAAGCCAGTGCCTGCACAGCAGCTCCGGACCCATCTAAAGTAGATACATCCGCTGGTTCCATAGTCAAAAAAGCATCTCGCAGCAGACTCTAAATGGGTCTCAGTAGAGGCCTGCGAATCCACAGAAGCGGGCATCAGGGACTGCAAAGGCGCCTCACTGAGTACCGGCGGACTGGCGACTAGCTTAATGGAAGTGTCGGCAGTTTTGGACCTATGCGGTCTATCATTATGATTTTTCGGAAGATCGGTCGTCGAATGGCTTACTGAAACCATTTCAGAATACGAAGATAGAGCGCGAAAGAATTTAGCGACAAAGATAGCCCAACGACAAATGGTTCGGGCATTAAAACAAGGCAAAAAAACGACAGTGCGGGACGTCATGGTCTGGGCCTAAACAGATTATGCAGTATGAAAGAAAATCTCTGAGGTATTTGCTTTCCACAGGCAAGACAATTAACTTTTCTGACATCGGTTAGAGCAAGAAAAAAGGATCCCCAACGGGGTACTTTGCTTTAAAAGACTTCATGATTATTCAGCTCAAACAAAAAATTCAGGTACCGGCCGACCGGCACTTGCGAACTGCTTCTGCTTCGGGCTCCTCCTCGGCAAGAAAGACTGATGTAATGGGTTGGCTGCCTCTTTTTATACCCCTGATGTCATGGAATAAGCAACAGCATCTGACACAGAAAAACTAAGTCTCTGGTATTCGGGCCGACTGAGGGCTACCTACAGGCAGATAACCCAAGTGTGATGACTGCAACAGTGAAACACGAAGAACATCTGAAGGAGCTCAGATGGCAAATGTGAACTACTGCCTCTGAGGCACCAGGACTTAACAATGCAATTTTTATTAGTTCTATTTTAAAACTTAAAGCAGAATTTTATATGCAAGTGTTTTATACAGGATGATGTGTAGTAATTTTAAGTAGTTCTTTGTATTTATGTATGAATTCACTGTTTGTATACAGGAAGTGATGTGATTTTAAGTGATTAAGACAATGTTTAAAAGGTGAGGTTTTTGTTATAATGGTATTCTGATGAAGTTTTTATTGAGAGACGAAAGCGCTCAATCAATAAATCGGTTGTGGATCTTACTGGCTTCTTATATCAATTTGTGGTTGGTGTGTGCTTTTCATATAGACTGAGCTCGTGTGTAGTTGAAGCCAACATTAAAGTCTGAGTAAGAGTATGTTAAAGTCAATGGTGCATCTGCTTTCTAGGGTTAATAAATGAGAGCCCTAAGCAAAGTATGCAAGTTTACAGTTCCTCCTTATATTCAGTCAATAATCTGACCACAATAATTTTAATACTTCAGAACCACATTTCTCATCAGAAAAGGAGACAAAATGGTACTTCCTGATGGATTTTTGGCTTTGACCATATAAATTTTGAGGTGGGCACAAACACAGCAACACATTTTTACTCCACTAGCATAATAAAGAAAAATATACAGTAAACTCTGTTAACCAGAACTCAAGCAACCGGCAAAAAAAAAAAAAGAATACAGTACAATTTTCACATGTTGCATTTTCTTTTCCCCTGCAGAAACATTCCTTATGTTTTTAGAGTTTTAAAAAAGGAAGATAGGAATAAGTTTCCTCTCTCCCCAACCTTAGAACAAACCAAACCAATAGTCTAGTGTACAGTATTAGGCCTATTTTTAACAGCAACTCTCAAGCAACCAGAAACTACAGTTATCCGGCATCTACCAATCCCCATAGGTGCCAGTTAACAGAGTTTACTGCAGACAGGTTGAACGATTAAGGCTTTTCTCTGTAGACACTTTAGGCATAAAAGATTGTTTACAAAGACATGCTATCCTTGTGGGAAATTAAGTATGTGGAACTGACAATTCTTGAAGTAATGGCCACAAGAAAGAACACTTTCCAAGTACATACAAATATGTATTGTGTGTGCATCTTTATATGAAGATGGATATCTATGTATATTCACACACACTTAATTGAACTCTACCATAGCAGCAGATTCAAAAACAAAGTGCAAATCCTATGGAGAGACAGAATCGCTGACACTAAGCCAGATAAGTAAAGGTACCTCTGAGAAAATGCTCAAGCAATTTTAAATACACTAACGACAAAGAATTAGAACTTAGCATTCTGTATAAATTTCAGAAAAAGAAGAAAAGTGCAAATTAGTCTTTTAAGGCCATCTCTGAATGACAACATCCCTACAATACTTCCTAGGACTGAGGAAGTGAGAAAAGTTGCTGCACTTAATGCTGGTTGGGCAAAGAGAATGCAACAAAGTTTTCCCCAGCAATGGAAGAGCTTCAGTGTTACAGGTGAATAGAGGAACTATTCTTAAGGCATCATTAAACAGCTATAGAATTGTCTCTACTAGAGAACAGACTTCCTCCAAAGATGTGATGGCAGGCAGAATGTGTCCCACTCACATATCTCATTCCCATGCTTGTAATGTTTCTCACCAGAGATGTAAGCAGAGAGACTCCTTGCTTGCTCATATGACAAGCTACTGCCATGTTATTGGGGCAGAAACTCTTGAAAGGTTTGCAATGTGAGAACTGCAGCCTTCTCTACAACACTTGTGTACAGACTGGCCTCTGGCTATATCCATGCATCTAGGGCCACCTGCACTTGACGTACCTTGCCCACCCATCCTATGGAACAGCACGCATGATGATGAGCACTGTATGGCTGGGGTTGTAGATTCAATTGCCCAAACTATGGTCTGGAGCAGGAAGTCAACATTTCAAATGTAACCTGAAAGCCCTGGAACTTCTCACCTGCTGTTACAAGGAATCTGTCAACTGGAGACACTCAAATTTCAGTGCGCAATTCTTAACTACAACCTATAAGGGGAATCGCATACATCATTCTCTGCCATGAGACCAAAGGCTCTGAGACAGAGTAACATCCAAGACTGAAAAATGTGAAGGACCAGCTTTTGTAATGGAAGGATCCTGTAATGTAATGTTCTACAGCACAGTGGGTCCAGAATGCAGTCAGTGAATGACAGCATTTGACAGGGCTTAACCTAGAACACTGAAGTGTTCCCAAAGAAAGGAATATCCTTGCAAGCCAAAATCAACCTTTTCCATGTTGTAGTGTCTTGTAAGCCATCTGTTTGGGTAAGAAAAAAAAGCTTTACTCCTTGCAGTTTATTGTTCACTGCAACTACAGACGTAGAGTTGAACACCTTGGGGGTGTTAATGCAAGACTGAATGGAAGGGTATGGAACTGATTATGGCTGGCTCCTAATTAGAAGTCGAGGAATCTCCCCAGCTTCCTTGGTCATCTTTATGTGGAAGAATGTTTCCAGGAGACCCAAGCAGCACACCCAGTTGTCTTCTGACAGACTGACAAGGATGGACTAGCCAAAAGGTTTCTTTAGGGGGTAAACTAATTTAGGTCACCCAAAATGAAGACATGACAGAGGTTCTGCACCTTTTGGGGGGCTAAAACGAATATGGAATAACCTGATCCTTTCTTGTCTGGTACAAACTTTTTAGTGGTTCTTTTCTGTAGGAGGTTTATCATTACTGGGGCAAATGAGACGTCTAGAAAGGAATCACACAGCCTTTGGATACAACTGTCCTCATGTTACATGTACTGGTAACATATCCAAGTATATTCTTTTTTTATAAGATCTGTTGCCCCTACTACTACTGAAACTGTCAGGATATCCTCCCTTCCACATTACCCTAATTTCTGCCTGCAAATACTGATACTTTATAATTTTCTTTAACACTCCGTACATAAGACACTGCAGTCACTGGGTGTAGCAATTTCAATCATCATTGCTACTTTTGTCTTCTTTTCATGAACTACTGTATCTGGTTTCTTGCATCTATTTTTTTTAACTTAGTAGTAGGTGATCCAATGTGATATAAACTTTGTTTTCTATGATGCTTTGTGGTTCATGTTTCCACTCTTTCAGCCACTTCAAAACCATAATGTTTGCACAATCCCCAATGCAACTGTCTTGCCACATTACTATGCCCTTAAGTATACAACAATCCTTCTGCCATTAGTATAAAACAACCAGCTACATGTGTGCCTGTTTATAGTTCTGTTTAACAAAAAATACATTTGTCCGTTTCGCCCACATGTTCAATGGGCTTTGTAAACTAACATGTATGTAGTCCACTATCTTGGGCCACTAATATTAACTTTTCATCTTTTGTTTTAAATTTACCTCTCCTTAACCATCCCTGCGTTCGATCCTGATCGACATAAGGATGTTCCAAGTGTTTCCTATACTTGCAGCTATATTTATGTATTTTCCACATTTCTTGCCTTCTCATCTGGTCCTTCACCTTATATTCTTTCCTTTGTTTTTTTTGTACATTCAGTTGCTGCCTGATTTTTATCTACTTCTGTTTTGATTTCCATTCCCGCTTGATACCGATATGCTTCCGCTAAAGTAAGCGGGGGAATCATCTTAAGACTTTTTCTCATGTACGAATTTTCACTACATTAGGGTCTTGTGAAGTCAACAGATGTGTATGCAGTCCCACGATTACAGATCTACACATGTAATCAAGTTCGAGGAGGCCCATACCTCCTTCAGAACATGGGATATACAATCTTGGTATGCAATGATTTTATAAATCATTTGATGAGCATGAAGCATCCTTCTTGTTTTCCTGTCTACCCTGCCCAACATGTTTTGGGACCAATCAATTACTCCAAAGCTTAAGTTAAGACAGGAAGAGCACACTGGTTTATAGCTTGGACTTTATTCCTAGATGTCAATGCTGTTTTTAGTATTAATTTATGCCTTCTAAAATACTCCAGAGTTTTACTCGCATTTCTTCATGTTTTATTGCTGATCCTTCAATTCCAAAATATTTACATACACTCCCTCAAGTTCTTTTATAAACATTCCTGTCCTAAACTGATATTTTCTTGGTGCTGCAGCTTTCCTGCTTTAAAGGTTGCTTTTGCACAATTTTCAAGACCAAATGACATTCTTATATCAGCTGAAAATGTTTTAACCACTTGCACTTGGGCTTTCAGTTCCTCATCTGATGAACTATACAGTTTTAAATCATCCACAAAAAGATGATGAGAGGTCTTTACACTTTGTGTTCTAGGAGTCAAATTACAGCCATGGCCTAATGTGTTAAATAGACATCCTAATGGGTTAAGGGCAAGACAGAATAGCAGCAGTGACCGGGAGTTGCTCTGAAATATTCACCCTTTGAATTTTTATCCCTGGAATAATAATTTGTCCTTTATCATGGCTAAACTGTAAGGTGGTCTGCCACTGTTTCATGGTCGCGGCAATGTAATAGATCAGTGTAGGATATATCTTACACATTTTTAAGCACACACTTATCCATGAATGTGGATACTGTCAAATGCTTATTTGTAGTCAATCCATGCCATACTTGGATTCTTCCCCTTTTTACAGTTCTCCATTATGACTAAATTTGTCTTTTGTTAACTGGGTTAGTACAACTGGGCTGGGGGACCATTTTCAGTGGTGACGAGAAGAAAAGCTCCACACAAACGCACAAGAAAAATGAAGTTACATAGCAAGTAATGTGAATAAGCATACATAATTACACACATTCAAGCCTTATAATATGGCTGCAAAGCTACAGACATTCATGCCATTAAAGGAATAATATTGAGCTAAGTTGGTAGAGAGGAGGAGGAAGTACTAAATAGAGTGAAGGAAAAAAAGAACAGTTATGAGAAGGGGGAGGTAAAGTAACTAACGAAGAGAAAAGATGAGATTTAGGTATAGTATTGCTCAGAAGCATAGCTAAGGTACTGTAGTATTAGTTAATTTTAAAGTTATATTAAAGTAAGAGGAGTAATTGTAGTCTAATGATTGGGGGAGTTGCTGTTAGTTGGGGTGGTGACAGGTGCAGGAGGGAGAGTAAGCAAGGCAGTTTTTCAATTCTCTTTTGAAAAGGCTCAAAGATTGGACTGAACACATTATTTGGGAATTTGTTACAAGTTAGAGATATGGAGCATTTAATCTGCCTATTGTTTTGCTTGCTCTGTGTCAAATAGTAGTTGGTCAGCGCTGCAAAGATTGTGAAGGTTTGTATAGTGATTCGAGGGTTGACAGGGAGGGAAAGTCTTCAGGTCTATAAAGTAGAAGTTTCATCTGTAGCTGAGAAAGTTAGAGAAGTTGATCCTTTGCTCCATATGACTATTACTCTCTTGTTCTACTGCCATGATTGAGTTTTCTTCTAAATGGCTATAAACGCTGTCTGCATCAATTCCAATGTATAGTTTTATATGTTGAAAGAAGGCAAGTTATTGGTCTACAATTTTAGGATAACATGCAGGTTCACTCAAGTAGGAGCATTGTTTTCCCTGTTGTTAACAAAGCTGGTATCCGTTTAGGGTGCCCATACAAATAGTTCTTACTCATGGCTAAATCAAAGATGTTAACACTTTTAGCCAGAAGTTAGATACTGCATCTGGGACTGGGGTTTTCCAATTAGAAACTTTTAACTTTATTTAAATCTCTGGCAGTTACTTCATCCCATTTTATATCCTGTACATTTCAACTTATTCTTTTTTTCTATACATTTAGCATCTTTGTTATATCCCACATGATCTTAATAGATATTTCTCCAAAATTTATCAATTTCTTTTTTGAATGGTCTTTTAATTCCTTTAGTCTTGTTTCCCCAATTCTCTACAGAACTTCTTGGGGTCATCAATAAATAGCTTGCTTTGTACTTTTCCCTTATATTTATTTCATATCTTCTAAGGTTTTTCTGCCTGTGCGGAGATTTTTAGTTATTTGCAATAGTGCACGAGAGACCATGACCTGTTCTGACACTGTGCATTACTTTTATCATGCCTATCTTTCTAAGTATTTTTGTTGATCTGCTCCCTCTTCTATAGTCTAATAGTGACATTTGTTTCAACTGCTTTACAGTTTTCTCTGTTCGATACTTCCATGACAGTATTCAATTTCTCCCCTTCCTTTCCCTTACTAGTGTGTGTTCTTCTGGTAGAATTTTACCTGTTATTAATTTAGCTGCACAGCAATGTATCCTGTTTACTTCTTTTATACTGCATGGATCTCTATGGACAGTCCTAATAACTGTATTAGTTTTACAACACTTCTAACTTCTTGGATTTTACTGACCTTCTGAGGTCTCCCTCATTTATCTTAATATGTATAACTATCTCTATTAAATCTTAGCTCTTTTTTTTGGTTCTCCATTTCCTGCGGGCATTCTATAGAAAGTTCTACAGCATCTTCCTGTGGCACACTCTCTTCAATTTCACCTTGTCATCCGTTGCGCTGTCATATGGGAACTCAGTGACCTATCAATCCTCAACATTGAGTCAGACTTGACAGTTTCCTGTTCCTTCCCTTGCTGACCAGTTTCAAGTTAACATTTACACTGGATTCCTGTGGAAGGCTCCAAAATATCTTCACATGGCAACTGACCAGTTACTTCCCATTCCACTGGTTTCTCCTTAACTTGGATGTACACTGCTCTATCCTGTGTTGTTTCCTGAGTCAGCTTTTCTACACTGAATCCTTCACCTCACAGGTACTCCATTACTTCAATTTCTATTTCTTTAACTTCTCCATTACTAATCTTTTCTACTTTTCCTCTGTCTTATTTTCTTGCATTGTTAAGTTTTCCACGTCTGGATTCCGTTGCCTGTATTTCTCTTCAAATTTATGGGTCTACATTACATCAACGAACAATTAAATGTTCAAATCTGTAAAGGTCGAACGTTGCAGATCGAACATTTAATTGTTAGAAAATGTTTAACAATTAAAAAGTGACAGAAGAAATTGAAGGGTGTAAAAGCAGGGGGGTAAGCACCCCTGCACCCCCCACGCAGGGGGCTGCAACCCCCACACCCCGCTACTTAAACATACCAACTCCAAGATCGCGCTACAGTGTAGGGAATGGCAAATTTCCCATTTCCGCACTGTAGTACACCGATGTACAATCTTGGAGTTGGTATATTTAAGTAGCGGGGGTGTGGGGGTGCAGGGGGGCTTGTCCCCCTGCTAAAACCATTTTCTGTTACTTTTTTTTTTGTTTAATTTTATTACATTTTCGAACATTTAAATGTTCGATCTCTAAAGGTCGACCTTTAGAGATTCAAACATTTAATCGTTCGTTGATGTAATATAGACCCAAATATCTTTGGTGCTGCTCTTTTTGTATTCACTAGTTTTGCTTTCTCCTTTGCAATAATTACACCATATTAAATCTTTCTCTCACGTTCATACTTCTTCAGATGTCTCCTGACTTCCTGTTTCTCCTTACTTTGGGAACTCGCTCCATTATGTTGTGATGTAACCTGTGTTAGACCTTTACCAAATCCTTCACTTTCCAAGCATTCCACAACTTCAATTTTTTTTTTTTTTTTTTTAACTTCTACTTAAATTTTCTTTTCTACATTCCCGCTTTGTGATTTTTTTTTATTGTGAAATTTTTTGGATTGAGATGCCTTTGCCTGTATTTCTCTTTGCATATCTTTGAGGTTCCTTTTTTGGACTGCTTAATTTGGTTTTCAACTTTGCATAAATATTGCACATCAAATCTCTCTCTTTCCCATGTTCATATTTCCTTTTAATTATACCCTTCAAAAATCTCTAGGTTTTGTTGTTTAGATTTTCGCACTTCCTCAGATGCTTCTTTTTCCAAGCAAATCAAAGTTTCTTGGTCTATATAATGTTTTTCACAAATCTGTTGTAATAAATAAATACAAATTATTTGAAGCTTCTGACAGTTTTTCTTGTGGAGATATTTTTCTTGCATCTAATTTCTCTCAATCTTTTTGTACATCTTGTGTCTGGTAATTCTGGGCTTTTTGCAAAATAGTAACAATACACAATTTCTTTGTTATCCTCAACAGCCCACTATCTTATTCGGCCTACCAGTTATTGGTGATTTTTGTGGCCTACCTCCCTTCAACAGTGGGCCCACCCCCAGGGCCTGGCCCCACTGTAGGATTGTTTCCATATTTTGAGGATTCTACACATCTTTTCCAGTCCAGGCACCAGTGCATCTACTTGGACTGGGCACTTTTTTATCCTGGGTCTTGTGCACCCAGCTATCTCTTAATTTTTGTCCTACTTCTGTCCACAATATATGTTACATAAAACACAGTTCTATATATCTGCCTCATCTTGGTGAGATTTTGTGAAAAACGGTACTCACCAAGCCTTGAGAATTTCAATTTCAGCAATACTACTCTCCTTTACTTGCTGACTTACCTCTCCATTCAGACCTGTGTTAATCATTGCTGTCCCCCAATTTGGAGACCACAGTAATTTTCTGCCACACTTGACTGTTCCTACCTCTGTGCTGGTGACTTCTGGAAGTTAACAGGACTACAAAAGTTATTTCCAGATCTCTTGCTGTTAGTTTTTAACCATGTTAAGAGCTGACAACAGCTTCACCACATCAGTGTAAAGGCTGCAATCTGGCATATGGAACATGACACCAGCAGGCCTGTTTTCCAAGTTCCTCAGGCTATTCTTAACTGACAGACTACATATCCTTTGAAAGCAGTACTGGCAAAGATCACCTTGGTTAAGTCGGTCAGGACAGCCAGGTATGAAAGCAAAGATCTATGCCAGCACCTGTTGTCCTAGCTGCACTGTCTGCCTATACTGAGAGAAACAATGAATGACAGATTTCAGTTAAAACAGAAATTTTGGCTTAAGCTTTTCATCTAGCAACTCCTCTAGTAACTACCTCATTTTATCAGTCAGATCTTATTAGACCACAGATCTCTAAAACAGATAATATACCAAAGGACAATGCGAAGATGCATAAACACTCCTCCCAAATCGGTTCATGGTTCTTTGTTTCCTTACCATGGGATGCAAAACACTACTCAGCAGTTTAGGAGCCTTTTCATGGGCTGACACTGATAGTGAAATATATGGTTTGAGAGTTTCTAAGTAACATGTCAAATCTCTGGGTGTCCAGAGAATCATGTCCAGCTTTTATCACAACACAAGGGATTTTCCACACTACTGTAGCAATCAAGATATTGTCAGTGGGCGGGACCAAACAAGAAGGCTTCTCAAGATCTTTTGCAGACAAGGCACTTCTATTCCTGGGTACCACAGTAAGAGGAGGAAGACTTGCATGAACCTATTAAGATCTCCATGTTCTGACTGCTCAGTCTCCACAGGAAAAATGCAGCGACTCCCAAAGAACCTTGCCGACTATGTAGATGATTCAAAAATTATATACAACTTAGAATATGAGACAGCATCAGTTCTGATAAATCTAAAAGGAGGCTTTCACACAAACATTCACAAGAATTTGTGACGTACAAGAACAGGACTTGGATGTGAATCTCTCATTGTCAGCTTCTATATATTAAATCCACAGCTGCACAGCAGTGGAGAAAACAAACCTCCCAAAAAAGTACCTAGGGGTCTTGCACAGACATGCTACACTGCTTATAACTTTATGAGGTGATCTATATGAAACACAAATACAAGAACTTGTGTGGCTGCATTGGGACGGTTATCCAATGAAACGGCTGTTCAGCACACGTAAATGTGGTGAAGTATTCTGCTATTGAACTTTCTAACCTCAAATAATTCAGCAGTCATGCAGGCATGACTGCTATGGCACTGCCCAGTCAGAGTAATATCTCTCATCGACTGCCACTGCACGTTTCAGTTCTATACTGTGAATTACTCTAACCATTCCTGGCCCCTCAGAAATCAAAAGAAACAAAATATTAGGAAAACGCAATTCTTTAAAAGCTATGTTTTTGAGAGAGGCTCTCACTTATTTTCACATTCACACCAACAGTTCTGACCCAAATGCTCCAAGAGAATGTCAGTACATGTTATTTGTTTGCAGATCTCTGGATAGTGCCTAACCTCGCAGCCTGAAGTACTTTCAGACAAAATATTATACTTTGTACCTGCTGATAATTTTCAATTAATATTTGTCTTACTAATTCTCAGTACTACTTGCCAGCACTCTGACCTGCATTCTTATGTCAATGCCTCAGATTTATTTCCCCCTCACCATGGAAATTAAACCCCAGCACTCTGTTGTTTTTATTCCACCCACTAAGGAAACAGTCAGCCCATTTGTTCCCCAGTCAGGATGACTGCCTTAAAGTCCATTTGTTCACCGAGATGAAATTCTATCAGCCTATTTATTTACACTTAACACTCCATCTGTTTGACGGCCCTGCCATTTCCATTAATCTCACCCATGTGGTGGCTAGAAAACTATGCTTATGCTAGTGCTCAATGAACTCCATAAAGGTGGAACTCTTCACACCATGGACCACCTCCTTGCCTATATTAGAATGCATGTCCTGCTAATGGTGCTAACTGCACTACCTCAACCTTCCAGCTGGTTGGCATGGATGCAGTGGCACACTATCTCAATTCCCACAAAACAACTGAGCAGGAATCAGTTGATTATCTCATCTCCTTGTCACAGGATCACAGGTGAATAGACTAACAACCCTAAAAGGATCTTTTAAGCCTAGTCATACGCCCCAGAGTATTAGAAAGTTACTTGTCTTTTATGTTTTCTAGGGGGTATATAAACTTTGGCATGAATGGCCAAGCATTTACAACTTTCCTCTCCTAAACTGAGACATAGGTGCCAGACATACAGTAAACTTACAGTTACTCACCCACTGATCAAATTTCACTCATATAACTCAAGAGAAGAACTTGACTTCACGTGGATGGAAAGCCTGTTCCACAGAAAGGGTAGCCTCTGAGACACATACCTGTCCATTCAGTATGTCCTATTTATGTTGGAGGCAAAGTTTAGGACCCTAGATTAGGTGTTTCTGACATTTGCTTTGCACATGTGCAACAGGTCCATTGAAGCTGGATTAGAGGATGGTTTGTAGGCCAGATTGCCTCTCACGAGCCAATGACACACCAAATAAGGACAAGGCTTTGAAGCGGTTTTCTAAATCATATCCAGATAAAATCACTTTTGCTCAGGCAACTCTGTGGATTCTCTGGTTGTTGCGTACACCTGTTTAGATGCATGCCAAGGAGATGCTCTGAAGCCTTTCCTGCAGAAGGAATAGAGACTGCTAGCTGAAGTTTTAAGTTTATTCCAGTTAAGTAGGTAGAGGGATGGCTGTTTCTGATCTACTATAAGAAGAACACTCGCGCATTTACCCCTACTTAACTGCAGGGAGGACAGAGAGACTCCTAGATCTGCTAGCTAAAATTATTTTATCTGGACTAATTCTTTGTAGCCTTGTTTCTATTTAGTCCTGTCACCTTCTGGATCAGACTGGATGCCATACTTGACAAGCTTTCGAGACTACCTTTGCTTTTTTTTTGGCCAAACAGGAAGGACACAAAAGCATCAACATCTGTGTATAAATCCTGTTTTCCAATGGTAACATATATATCATGTTAGCTTTTATTAACAGCTCTGTTTGTCAGAGCACTGCTTTTAAAACAGCCGGAAAATGCAGTGAGGGAGTAGTGTTATCCACTCTATCAAAGAGTCTCATTAGTTCTCTATCTCGCTGAGCGATTCCCCATAAGTCAAGACAAAGTCTCCCATAAAAAAAAAAAAACAACATCTTGTGGCAGAATCTCAGAAGAATGCCCTCCTCAAACAAGAGAATAATGGTCGTGCCTTCGTTGAAAGTTGGGCATCGAGCTGGCACCTCGGCACCCGTAAAAACATCTACTGCCAATCATTAGCGGAACGGGAGTTCCACTGTGGCGACCCCTAACTGGGAAAAGCCGAAAGAAAAACAACACAAGTCTTTTTCCCCTACAAGTCAGGGGAAGCTTTTTTTTTTTTTTAAATTTTACTGAAACTTGGAAAGTACTTGCTAAAGTGCATCTCTGTATCCCATTTTTAAACAAATTCTAATGAAGGTAACAAAGGTCGTTGTTTACAGATTATAATGAAAGTAAGGCTGCACTAAACACATAATAGTGACAACTGGGATCACCCTGATTAAACATTGCTGAAGTGCCAAGTTCACAGACTGGTGAAGTCAGGAATAAATTCAGTATCAATGAACGTTTTACTTTCAGACAGCACCGGGGCTGGACGGAGTCATTTTTATAGTAATTTTTCTCAGAATCAGATTTGGAACTTGAGGTTTTGTATATTCCCCCACAAGTCTTTTCTTGCTTCCTTTGATGAATCTACTGTGTCAAGTTTTATCACTATCTTTTTTCTATTGTTTCTAACTTCCTGTTACCCGTTTGCCTTAAAAATGAAGGATCTGAAACATTAAATGTTAATAAAAAAATTTGCTTGTGATATGCAATACTGGTTATCACTTAACACAATCACAAAGTAATGTTTTAACAACTAACTGAAGGCCTGTGAGAAAACAACTGACAAACAAAAGCCATTACACCAGCAAAACTACTCCTGTGCTGATGCAGAAAGTGAATAAGAGGCAACAACAACTGAAGACACATAACAGAGCCTTACAGACGCGGTTTTATGGAGCACTGGCATGAAAAGTACAGTTTTGTACCTACCATAAATGTAGATGTTAGAGTGCTAATACAGCTACAGTCATAACAGATGGGTTCTCCTGCCGTCAGGCGGGTCCTCGGTCGGCCGAATTCCGAAGTCTAGGTCCGGCGGCGGTTGTCATCGCTTCTTCCCTGACGTCAGTGCGACAGGGGTATAAAAGAACCAGCCAACGCCATTTTCTTCAGTTTTTCTTGCCCCAGATGTCAGGTGCCCCCAGAAGGAAGGCAATACATAAGATTATGTAATAATGCAATGCAATATAATCAAAAAACAGTAGTTGCAAGCAAATACACCATAAAAGTAAACCCCTAGAGGGGAAGGAGGGAGGGAAACCTGGACTGCAGCTGTATTAGCACTCGTACATATACATTTATGGTAGGTACAAAACTGTACTATGTTCATCGTGCATACAGCTGCAGTCATAACAGATGGGTAGAATCCCAAAGCTAAGAAAGGGGTGGTAGGCACTAGGTGGAACTAGGAGGAGCCAAAATGCCCTGCAAGACTGCAGTGGCAAAGCCTGGTCTAGATTTGGAGTATAATGGTAGGTTGTAGTGCTTGGAGAAGGTATGCACAGAACTCCAAGTGGCTGCTTCCAAAATATCCTTGGTAGATACTCCTCTGAGGAAGGCTGCAGAGGTGGCTGTGGCCCTAGTGGAATGGGTTCTAATGCCTGTACGTACAGTTTTGCCATGAAAAGAATAGCAAAAGCGTATGCAATGTGCTATCCATTTTGAGATTGTTTGGAAATTGGCTTTCCTTGAACTCCTACCGCATAGGCCACAAAGAGCTGTTCTGCTTTTCTGAAAGGCTTTGTTCTGTCCAAATAATAACGCAGTTGTCTGTGGATGTCCAAGGAATGTAGTAATCTCTCCCCCTTGTTTTGAGGATTAGGATAAAAAGTAGGTAAATGTATGGCCTGATTTAAAGCTACCCTGGATACCACTTTAGGCATAAAGGACGGGTTGGTTCGTAAGGAAACTCTGTCCTGATGGAAGACGATAAAAGGCTGGACAGCCATGAGAACCTGTAGTTCTGAAACTCTACGAGCTGAAGTGATAGCCAGAAGGAAAGCTGTTTTCCAGGACAAATATTGCAAATCTGATGAGGCAGCTGGCTCAAAAGGAGTCATGGTCAGTTTTTCCAGAATGAAATTAAGATCCCAAACAGGTATTGGTTGTTTCCTTGGAGGTCTTAAATTCTTAGCCCCTCTGAGGAACTGTCTTAAGAGAGGGTGAGAGAATAAAGGTGGATCAGTGTTGTATTCTGCAGAAATGGCTGAGGCATGGATTTTGATGGAGGAGAACGAAAGTCCACTGCTTAGCAGTTCCGCCAAATATTGTAGTATTTGAGGTAAATTCAGTTTTCCAGGGTCCTGGCCCTTTTTCTCATTCCAGACGCAAAAACATTTCCATTTTGCAGAGCAAGCTTTTCTAGTTGATGGCCTTCCGGCCTCCAAAATAACATCCTGCACCTCCTTGGAGAGTAGGGCCTGCTGTGATGCTAAGGAATCTTTCATGCGGCTAGATTGAGTGTTTTTAGCTGACTGTGAAGAGTTTTGAAGCTGTGCTGAGTCAGAAGAAGAGGCATTAGAGGCAGGGTCCATGGTGGGGAATGTGTCAGGCTCCTCAGGAGTGGGTATCAGTGTTGCCTTGGCCAGTCCAGAGCAATGAGGATCATCTTTGGTCTGTCTGCTCTGGTCTTCAATAGGACTTTGGGCAGCAGAGGAAGAGGCGGGAAGGCATAAACTGTCATTGATGTTCAACTGAAAGAGAGAGCATCCACTCTCCAGGCCTTTGGATGGAAGATCCTTGAGCAGAATTTTGTCAATTGATGATTTTTGTGGGAGACAAAGAGATCTATGTCTGGCCTTCCCCATTCTTGGATTATTTGTGTAAAAACTTTTGGATGCAACTTCCATTCGTGTGGATCTGTCATATTCCTGCTTAGGTTGTCTGCCAGCATGTTTTCCTTGCCTGGCAAGTACTGTGCTTGTAGTTCCATTTATAAGTCCATGGCCATGTTCCAAAGTGACATGGCCAGTCTGCATAGGGGGTAAGAATGTGTTCCTCCCTGCTTGTTTATGTACCACATAACTGTGGTGTTGTCCGTTCTTATCAATAGTTGACCTGGTTGTAGAAGGTCCTTGAAAGCTATAATACCATTTATTACTGCTAGCATTTGATTGATGTGAAGGTGCTTTTCTTTTTGGGACCATTTGCCCTGAATGCACCGGTCTCTCATGTGCACCCCCCAGGCGTAGTCCGAAGCGTCTGTTGTGATGACTTGATTTGCTTGAGGCTTGCTGAATGGAAGACCTGTGTTTGTTTGACATGCTTGAGCCCACCACAGAAATTCCTTTTGCAGACATGGAATTAGTGGTATTATTGTTTCCAAACTGTGGCTGTGTTGAGACCATATGTTTTTTAGGTACCATTGTAGTTTTCTCATATGCAGCTTTGCACATGGGATTAGTAAGATGCAAGATGCCATGAATCCCAGAGCCTGCAGGACTTTCCTTGCAGTCAGCCTGGTGCAATCTGCCAGTGTTCTGAAGTATTTAATTAGTTGCCCCTGCTTCTCTGGCGTGAGGAAGGCCATCTGGGTGTTTGTGTCCAAATTGGCACCCAGGAAAATTATCTTCCGAGAGGGTATTAGCCTTGATTTCTCTTTGTTGACTGTGTATCCCAGAGAGTTTAATAACATTATTACATAAGCCAGATGTTTCAGAAGAATGTGGCTTGCTGTCCGCTTGGATCAGGCAGTCGTCCAAATAAGGGTATATTTGTATCCCTTGAAGTCTGCAGTAGGCAATTACTGATGCCAGGCATTTCGTGAATACTCTGGGCGCAGTAGATAAGCCAAAGGGCAATGCAGAGAATTGACAATGGGTTGAACCTGCAAGAAATCTGAGGTATCTTCTGCAATTTTGTCTGATTGGGACATGCAGGTATGCCTCCTTGAGGTCCAATGTTACCAGCCAAGACTCTTTGCCCAGCATGGGAAGAAGTTGCTGTAGAGTGAGCATCTTGAATTTTGGTACGAGTAGGAATGTGTTGAGGATGGAAAGATCCAAAATAGATCTCCAATCTTTTCCCTTCCTTGGCACTAGAAATAGCCTGGAATAAAAACCTTGACCTTGTTTGTGTGTCGGTACCTCTTGAATAGCTTTCATGTTTATGAGATCTGAAATTTGCCTCTGTGCCTCTGCCCTTTGATTGTGTGGCAGGTTTGGCATGCCTCTCATTTTTGGAAGGGTATGAAAATGGAATTTGTAGCCTCTGTTTATAATGTCCAGGACCCATTTGTCCTTTGTGACAACATGCCAATTTTTTGAAAATAGTGCCAGCTTTCCTCCTAAGGGGGCTGCCATTTGAGACCTGGTTGGCATGCAAAGGGGAAAGTCATTGGGTTTGCTTTCTGAAAGATTGCGAGTTGTCCTCACCACCTCTTTGTGTAGGAGCTTGCCATTGTCTGCCACTATACGATCCTTGTGATTGTACTCTGCCCCTCGGGCGCCTGTATCTGCCTCTTTGGGGTCTGTCAGTGGCAGGAAAGGACCAGTTTTTGGAAGGCCAATTTCTACTAAAACGTGGGGGTTGAACCTGCAGAAATTATTTCACAGTTTGCATTGATTTAGCCTTTTCCTCCATTTTCCGTAATACTTCCTCAGCATTAGCCCCAAATAGTACATCCTTTTGAAGAGGGGCGTCTAGTAATTTAGCTTTGACATGATCAGGCAAGGCTTGTTCCTTGAGCCAGGCATGCCTATGTATGACTGAGCCTGTAACAGCAACTCTACATGAGGCCTCTAGAGCATCAAAACCACATTGTAAGGTATGTTTACCCACTTGTTCTGCAGTATGCATCAAATCCTGCAACTCCTTCAAGTCTGGTTGTTCAGGTTGTGACATTTTACTTTTCAATTGTGATAACAAAAACTGTTGGTATTTTAGCATATGAAACTGACAGTTTAAGGCCCTCATGGATAAGGTAGCCGAGGTGTATACCTTTTTTCCCCACCTTTCTAAGGATCTGGAATCTCTCGGAAGGCAATGGATTTTTGGCAATGGAGGCCTTAACTCCCTTGGGCCCTTGTGAGATGGTTTCTAGGTCAGCAGCATGGCTTTTGTATAGAAATTGGTGTGAATCAGGAACCCTGTAGTACCTGTCAGGCTTAACTGGAGCTGGAGGTAGAGAGTCCAGGTTAAGGCAAGCCTCCGAGTAAACATCATCTAGGATGTCCAAGACAGGAGGTATAGCCACAGGCCTGTGCTGGGGTAACAAAAGAAATTCCCTGAGCCTTTTCTTGGAATCTGAATAATCCTGGCCTTCCCAGTGGAAGTGTTCCCTTAAGGTATGCAAAGTTTCCCCAAATGAGTAATCCTCAGGGGGGGATACAGAAGGAATAGACTCCTCTGCATCAGAGTCTTCAAAAGGGGAGCAAGACTGTTCCTGATCATCAAAGTGTTCTGAAATAATGAAGCCCTGATCAGAGGAGGGGGACTCTTCCTCCACTCTGGGCCTTTTGTCCGGAGGTGGCTGAGAGCCTCTGATTAGAGTAATTAAATCCTCAGCCATTTTAAGCATCTGTTTCTTAGGCATGGGGCCTGGAGATGGGCCCTGTGTAGCTTGTCTCAGAGTGCATGGATGCTTTAGACTTGGTGATAGCCTTGATGGAGAAAGAAGAGGAAGGTCTGAAGACACCTTGAGTGGAGGTGGACCTGTCCACATTCTGTGTTTCAACGCCAAGAGTGGCGTCGGTATCTGTAGTCGGGGTTTGAGCCGAGGAGCCTGCAACCTCGGGTACAGGAGACACCGCCAAAGATGTGTCGTCGGTAATCAGGGGCTGCGTAGGCACCTCGCTGAGAACCGGACCACGTGGAGCCGGCTTTGGCGTGGTGTCGGTAGAGGCCGCGGAACTCGAGTGTCGGTCCTTGTCTTTGGGTTTTTTAGACAAAACCGGAGTCGGAGTATCCAACGACATAGTATAGTTAAATGCTTTCCCAAAAAAATGCTGGGCGAACTCCGCCCGACGATTAATAGTGCGTTTGTTGAATGCAGCACAAAAGCGACAGACCGAGACGTCGTGGTCTGGGCCTAAGCAAGGAATACAGAGGGAATGGAAATCCTTATGCTGTATTTGCTTCCCACAAGAAATACAATTAACTTTGTCTGACATCTGTCTGAGGCAAGAAAAGTTTCCCCAACGGGGTACTTAGCTTTTAAGAAGACTTCGGTTTCCAAATTTTCGTAATCTCAGGAGCTGGCCGACCGGCACTTGCGAACTGCTTCTGCTTTGGGCACCGCGCAGCAAGAAAGACTGGAGAAAATGGCATCAGCTGGTTCTTTTATATCCCTGTCGCACTGACGTCAGGGAAGAAGCGACGACAACTGACGCCGGACCTAGACTTTAGAATTCGGCCGACCGAGGACCTGCCTGACGGCAGGAGAACCCACCTGTTATGACTGCAGCTGTATGCACGATGAACATCCAGCTTAAGCCTTCCCATGATATAAGCAAAGATGATGAAGAGCTACCCAGAAATGAAAAGAACATAAGTTGAGTAAACACAAATATTACAACGTACTGCTGCAGTGAAGCTGCCAGAAAATGCACATTTTTCACAAAAACAGACCAAGTGTCTCTAAAAGGGAAAGGTCTACCCATTACTACAGTTATTACAGTGGCTGGCCAACTGTACTGCTTTTTGCTATGACAAATACAAAAAACAATTTGCAATTGAGTATCAGAATAGTAATAAACGACCAGGATGTTCCCGCGGTCGGGGTTTGCCACAGCTGATTCACAGTACTCTCTTTCACCAGTAATTCCACAGTTATCTCGTTCACCAATAAATCCACGCTGAAGGAAATTTTCAAAGTTCCACAGCTATAATGGATATTTACTCTTTAAAACAGACACGAAAAAAAAACAGTCAACAGTTCAACAATTTACCCGGGTTTCGACCGCCAAGACGAACTTCATCAGAATGAATAATCTAATTGCTCCATCACTTAAATACACAGGTCCACCTAATTATTCAATTAAATCATTACTAAACGTATTACATTAATCATATTAACTAAAAATGTAAAAATGTTAATAGACATAATTAATATAAAACATATATATATATCTTTTTTAAAAAACTTGACTTCATATGAAGAGTACAAATAAAAATAAAATTAAAACTAAAAATAATAATGAATAAACGAATCTATATCCATAATGGTATTGTATCAAATTGTGTGATATATAATATCCATGAATATATTATATCAAAATATATGTACATGTATATGGTACCATTATTCTATTGAGGCCATTAAGTATTATATGTATGCATACGATATGAGATGACTTGTACTGTTTTATTTATCACTCCTTTTGATTTCCATGAGAACCTATACATTTCCCAATCTAGTATATTATGATATAAATTTGAATAACAGACATATTCTACCTCTCTAAATACTGATTAAGTTATGGGAAACAAACTTGTTTGCCATTAGAGTATATTAAACTACATTATGACCTACCCTTAATGTGATTCTTTCTAAGAATGGGTTTGATGGTACAATATTCATTCAACCCTGGCCAATTATGGGCATTCAATAGAATCTGCCATCTTAATTCCTGCACATCCAAATCATATTTTGTATATCTCCCCTGCGCATCATATGGTATATGTTCAATGACACAAAATTTATGGTTTGTATATAATTGAATATGTCTAACTAGGGCATTCGTGGCTTTCATATGCTGGATATCTAGTAGATGTTCTTTAATTCTACTCCTAAATTTTCTACCAGTCTTCCCTATATAAAATGCTTTGCAATGTTGACAAAGTGCAACATATATAACATTCGAAGTGTGACAATCAAAATGCCCTTTAATTTTTATATTATGTGAGTTAACCATAAGTTTTTCTTTTGTGCCATTGATATAATTACATGTTGTACATCTACCACATTTGAAATTGCCTATGGGTCTGTTGGTTTTGTGTCTCTGATTCCATATTATTCTCAAAATATTCTTTGAAAGATGTGTCTTTTTTATATACAAACTTAAACGGCCCTTGAAATATTTGTGCCATGATATTGTCATTTATAAATAATCCCCAGTTTCTTTTAATGATATTCCTAATGATTTGAGAAGAATCATCATATACAGAAATATAAAGGGGTATCTGATTTTTATTATCATTATTCATATTACTTATTCCATTGTTGTAACCATGGCACAATATAGCCTGATATAGTCCTACATATCTCTTATTTTTAACTTCCTGTTTGATTGTTTCACATAAGGTTTTTGGATAACCCCTATTAAGGAACATATTTTCCATAAACTCCAGTTCTTGAATGAAATCCCCCTCTTCACTAATCATTCTGGCCGCCCTGACCATCTGACCCTTTACCACTCCCTTTTTCTGGTGGTCAGGGTGCCAACTGTCATAGTGGAGGTAAGAATTTGAAAAGGTCGATTTTCTGTGAATGTTTGATTTAAGCTGTCCACTATTCCTATCATAGGTTAACTGTACATCCAAATATGAAATGTTTTCATAACCAATATATGTAAATTTCAAAAATCGAACATTATGATTTATATACTCAAGAAAGGTATTTAATGCCACTTCATCATTGTCCCATACTATAAAGATATCATCCAAAAATCTAGAGTATATTTTAATATGTTGAAATGAACTTTTGAAAACATAATTATACTCCCAATATGTCATTATTAAATTTGCGTACATGGGGGCACATGCTGCCCCCATGGCAACTCCGTCAATTTGTTTATAATAATAATTTCCTTCATAATATAAAAAATTATTATTGAGAACAATATCCATAAGGCCAATCAATGTATTAATTTTTGTCTGATCGAATACTTGAGATTCAAAGAGTTGTTCTTCTAGCCAGATCAATCCTATATCGTGTGGGATCGATGTAAAAAGATTACATACATCTACTGTAACTAATATGTATCCATTATTCATCTTAAATTGATTCATCATTTTAAGGAAGTCCCAGGAATCCCTGGTTATATATGGAAATTTGGTCATACTTTGTTTAAAGTGATGGTCTAAATATTGACTAATGAAACAAGTTTTGTTTCTCTTTCCATCCACTATTGGTCTAAATTGTAAGTCATTGAGACCTTTATGAATCTTACGTATGCCAAATATTCCGCTAATAACCGGGAAGTCATTTTTCATATATTCATATTCATCTTCCATGATTTCACCTTGCATTAACATGTCTTCCAATAAATTATCAATTCTTTTATGAGCAATATTAATTTCATTTAAACTTATTTCCAAATAAGAATTGCTCAATAACATGGTAGTCATATATGAAATGTAATCCCCTTTATCAGTTATAACAACACCACTACCTTTATCCGGCCTCATTATCCTGATGTCCTTAAGGTTTAATATGTATTTCAATATTTCTTCTTCATTTTCAGTCATGTTGTTATGTATAGGTTTTTTATACGGTTTAAAAAATTCCCTAATGTCCATTTCAACCCGTTTCTCGAATATTGCTATTTTGTCATTCATAGGAGGGTTAAAAACACTAGGTTTAGTCAAATCATGACATGTATTTCTCCTACTGTCATGGATATTTTCATTATAGAATATTTTTAAATTTAACTTTCTACTAAATAGTTTTAAATCAATAATTGAACCAACTAATTTCCCTTTACGGCAAGGTACAAAGTTAAATCCTCGTGAAATAGAAGTTATGTTCTTACCATAACGTTCCATGTTAGTTGTCTTCTTCTCGCCTTCTTCTTGCTGGATGGGTTCTAAAGCTCGAGAGTTGGTTCCACCGGCTCGAGGCTCCCCTTATATCCCACAATGCTAGGCGATAGTTACCTCAGATCTCGTTTGTAAGCTAACCCCAGCTTATAATAGAAACAGTATAACTGTAAAAAACAGAATCCACCTCTAACAGGAAGAAGAAGGGTGACCTACATTCTGAAACAAGAAATATGCATAATAGCATATAGCTAAGAAAGAGGTGGTAGAAAGAGAGGTCACGATCACAACTCCTCTAGGTCTGTCCAGGCCAGGGGAAGGAGGGGGGAAGAAGGCGAGAAGAAGACAACTAACATGGAACGTTATGGTAAGAACATAACTTCTATATGTTAAGTTGTCTATCTCATTCTTGCTGGATGGGACCCCTAGCACCTTGTCCCGGTGGCCTAACGGAACAGACTCCTGAGAACAGTGGAACCAAAATTAGCTCTATGCCTAGAAGCTAAATCCAACTTATAATGGGAAATAAAAGTGTGAGGAGTAGCCCAAGTAGCCGCTGCACAAATGGTGTCAATAGGCAGTCTGTCTTGGAAGGCTAGAGAAGTAGCCAAAGCTCTGGTGGAATGGGCTTTAGGCTTATTAGGCTGTCTTTGGTGTCTAATCTCATAAACAAGGGTAATCATAGATGTTAGCCATCTGGATAAAGATACCTTTGAAACTGGAAGTCCCTTTCTGCTTTCCGCATAGGAGACAAACAGCTGATCAGATTTTCTGAATTGTTTCGTCCTGTCCAAGTAGTACCTTAATTGACGATGAACATCCAGACAGTGTAATTTTTGTTCAGACCTATTTGAATACTCCGGGAAAAAGACAGGGAGGTCAATGCATTGGTTTAGATTTGATGTTGAAACCACCTTAGGCAAAAAGGACGGGTTAGTTCGTAAGGAAACTCTGTCCTTATGGAACACAAGGTAAGGAGAACGACAACTGAGTGCTTGAAGTTCTGAAATTCTTCTAGCTGATGTGATAGCCACCAGAAAGAGAGTTTTCCATGATAATAACTTTAAGGAACATGAAGCTGCAGGTTCGAAAGGGGAAAGAATCAAAGAAGCAAGAACTAAATTTAGGTCCCAAGGAGAAGGAGGATTTCTTACAGGAGGTCTGAGAAGAAAAACTCCTTTCAAAAAGGCTTTGCAGAGTTTGTGGGACATTAGGGCAGATTCAGAAATACCCACATGGAAATTAGAAATAGCTGCCAATTGAACCTTAAGAGTAGATGGAGATGAACCTGCATGGAAGAGTTCAGCAAGAAAATCGAGGACTAGTTGGATGGAAGCGTGAAAGGATCTACGTCCTTTCCTTGTGCCCAATATGAAAATCGTTTCCACTTACTCAAATAAATCTTCGAGTGGAAGATTTATGGGAAGCTATCAAAATATCTCTAACAGAGTGAGATAATTGAGGAAGCCTGGCTACGGTTGGAAGTGGAGGAACCAAGCAGTGAGGTTCAGAGAGGGAGGGAGCGATGAAACTGACCCGACTGATGGATCAAAAGATCTGGAACTAGGTCCAGATTCCACGGTCGCCCAAAAGAAATCGATGCTGAAAGGGGAACCACACTTGTCGAGGCCTGTAAGAACGAATGAGGATCAATGAGGCCTTCTGAGCGATAGCTTTCTGTATTACTTGAGAGATCAGTGGGAAAGGAGGAAATGCATACAGAAGTCCCCGGGGCCAAACTTGGACTAGCGTCCCTGCTGGGTTGGCCTGGTAAAGGGAATAGAGTGAAGTATTCTCTGCACTTGCTGTTTTGGGGAGTAGCAAAAAGATCGCAGCAAGGCTGACCCCACTTGAGAAAAATCTCTCTCACTACAGAGTCTTTCAGAGACCACTCGAGAGGCATGAGAATAGCTCTGCTCAACTTGTCTGCAATGTGATTGGACTTCCCGGGGATGTGCGTTGCTATCAGAAAACGCTGAGAAGAAATCGCCCATTGCCACAGTCTGAGTGCTTCTCGACACAGGGGGTATGATCTGGTTCCGCCTTGTTTGTTGATGTACCACACTACAGACATATTGTCTGTCTGGATTGCAATCGTTCCCAAGGGAAGAGAGTGTTGAAGGGCTTGCAACGCTAAAAGCACTGCTCTCATCTCCAGAACATTTATGTGCAAGTGGCATTCGATTGGCTGCCATGTGCCCTGGACTGTCCTGCCCTGATAATGCCCCACCCGATCAGGGAGGCATCCGTTGTCAGAGTAGCAACCGGAGGAGGTGGAACAAATGGTCTCCCCAACAGGAGCTGGGGAAGACATCCACCACATGAGATGCTTTTGCATGATCATAATGGTGTGAGACATTGGAAGTTCCTGGTATGACCATTGAGAAAAGAGCATCCACTGAAGGATCCGCATGTGGTATCTGGCCAATGGAAGGAGGGGTATGGCGCTGCCATGATTCCCAACACCTTTAGAACTAACCTGGCTTTGGCTCTGTTGTTGTTGAGAAGTAGTGATACCAATTTTTGAATGTCTGATATCCTTTGGTTCGTTAGTGTTGCAGACATGTTTACAGTATCTAATTTGCGCCTATGTAGGTAATAGTACGACAAGGCGACAAAACAGACTTTTCGCAATTTATTGAGATACCCAGTCTTTGACAGGCGAAAAGTGTAATCTCTGGCCATCAGAAGGAGATTCTTGGTGGGAGCTGTGAGGAGCCAGTCGTCCAAATATGGAAACACCTGGAATCCTTGTCGCCTCAGGTGAGAAGCTACCACTGCCATGCATTTGATAAACACCGGGGCAGTGGTGAGACCAAAGGGCAGGGCCCTGAATTGAAAATGACTGGTTCCCAGCCTGAAGCGGAGGAATCTTCTGGAGCGCCTGTTCATTTTATGTGATAGTTCCTGAAGGTCTATAGAGCACATCCAGTTTCCTTTTCCCAATAGGGAAGAATGGATTGCAGCGTGACCATCCGAAATCTTGTTTTCTTGACTGATCTGTTCAAGATACTGAGATCCAAAATTGGTCTCCAGTCCCCTGTTTTCTTTGGAACTAAAAGAACCTTGAGTAGATTCCGGATCCTAGTTGGTCTGCTGGCACTGGCTGAATAGCTCTTTTGCAAGCAGTTTTGAAATTTCCAAAGCTGCTATATCCCTTTGAGCGGGTGGAACATCCGGAAGGGATTTTTGACTGATTTGGAAAGCGAAGAAAGGGAATAGAATAACCTTCGAAATGATGGACTGTACCCATTTGTCTTGTGTCAAGGATAGCCAGGCTTCTGGGTACAGTGATTGGTTTCCAATCTTCCCGACTGCCTCCGAAGATGGGCAGTCGGGCAACACCTCAGGGATGCTGAAAGGGCTTATCGGAGAACGCTTCATTGCCCTGGTTCTCGGACCCCTCTGCCTCTAGGGCGGCGTCTACCATTGTTGTTCCCCTCTGCCTCTGGCGGGAACCGACTCTGTCGCGTCAGCGAAGTCCCTTGGGATTGTTTACGGAACCACATCTTTCCCCTTCTGGCCTTTGGGGTAAGGCCTAGAAGCAGAAAGGGTCTTGCCATCAGTCTCGCACCTAGTCAGGGTTTCTTTCACTTGTGGACCAAAAAGAGATGATCCATCAAAAGGAAGTTAAGGTTCCAAAATTGCATAGAAGGCTACCCTGTTCCTCTCCATCGGCCGCATAAGAGAGGAGGCGATGGAGGAGTTGGAAATAGAATTGATAGCCAGCTGCGTGTTCATTTTCTCTTGGAAACCCGCAGCTGTAGGGTCCTTCAGCATTTCACTTGATCAAGTCTCTTTGAAGACGAGTGAAATGGCACAGGTAATTCAGCGAATGCATAGTAAATGTCGCTGAGGAGAACATCCGCCTATCCATGGACCTAGATTCCTTGTTAGGTGGATGGACAGGCACTGAAGGATCAGCCAGTTCCTTCTTTGTGGCGGCAGCAACCACCATAGCATCCACAGAGACTCCTTTTGATAAAAATTCCTTGTCTGATGGAGCTGTGATGAATTTGGAGGGTCTCCTGGGAGTGGGGTCCACTGAATCAGGAGCCGCCCATGCCTTTTAGCAACCACCTGCATGAGGGGACACCCAGGAGGTGGAAGGACGAGAGCCAAACGCCTCAAGATACACAGATTCGGGCTGGCCAATTTCCTCTGTTTAAGGATCTCCAGAATGTCTGCAAATGAGACATCTTCAGAAGGGGAACGGGGAACCCTCAGAATCATCCAGATCTGTGTCCGACGTGATAGACTCAGGTGAGTCAATGTTCTTCCGAGGGGCTCTTCTGCCAAATCAGGAGAGGCCTCGAAGAGGATGAAATCCCAAAGGGAGCTCCTGAGGAGTTGGCTCTCTGCGGTCAGGGATGAGGGAGTGAGTCGACTTACCCTGAGGCAGCATAGAGGGAGGGGCTGTCGGAGCCGACTGTGGAGTAGAGCCAGGCTCTAACACACTCGCATGACCTCCCCTGTCAGGCAGAGCCAGAGGTCCTCGGCACCGACAGTGATGGCTGATTCCTCCATGGAAGAAAACAATTGTCAAAGAGTGAGGAAGGAGTTGATGGACCGGACAGGCACCGACTGATGAGTCGGGTTCTGAAGCATCTGGGCTAGTGCCTCAGACTTGAGTAGTCGACTCACCCCTCTGAAGGTCATGATCGGACAACCTCGATGACCTAGAGGAATGAGATCAGACAGCAGGGGAGATCCTGGGAGCCAAGAGAAGGTGACCTAGACCTCTTTCTGGTTGTCGGCTCAAGATCAAACTGTGGACTGAGTCTTAATCGGCTCCAGCCGGAGCCGATAAAGGCAAAGGTTGAACAACCTGAGGTCTCACCGATGCCTTGGAGGGCTTCCCTGTTGAGACAGACAGGAATCCTCAGGCTTCAACAAGCCTCTCAATATGAGCTTGTTTTTCTTTCCTGCAGGACCCTGGGGCTGAAGCCATGGGCAGACACACAGGAGTCCTGCAGGTGCAAAGGCCCCAGACAATGATTAAGAGTGTGAGCCGCCCGTGTCAGAGACATTTTCTGACAGCACGCATCACACTTCTTGAAACATAGCCTAACTGGTGAACACAAACACACTAAAACACACCAGTTATACCCTGTCAAAAAAAAAATTACTTTAGTAAAAATACTAAAAAATAAAGTACAATAAAGTACAATAAACAGTAGCTTAAACTACACAAACACTCCCTAGAAGGGAAGAACTAAAGTTCTTTAAAGAAAAACGGGAAAAATTAGGGGATGAAGTTCAATGAACTACACTAATTTGACAATAATTAAACTAAAAAAAAAGGGGGAAACAGAGTAACTTTTAATAGAAAAAGCTTAAACTCACCAGGAACCGGTAGAACAACCAACCTCGAAGCTGTATCTGAGGTAACTATCGCCTAGCATTGTGGGATATAGAACCAACTCGAGCATCCAGCAAGAATGAAGGCGAGATAGACAACTTAACATAAAAGGTTAGCATGTTCACTATTCAATTCATGTTTAGAGTAATTAAACATTTTATAATCTCCATAACTATTTGTTATTATATTGAGGTTACTTAAAAATTCTTTGTCTATTGGTTCAAAATTGTTGGTTAAAATACATTGATTAACCTTATCCAAATAGTTGTCCACATTCAAATCAATATGGAAATTAATGGGAATAATGTTTTCATTATTTTCCAAGGGTTCATTAAATTCATAGCTGTTATTGGTATTCTTGCCATTACTTATTGTTGTCTCTACTATATTGACCATTTTGTCATTCATTTCATTTACTTGAATATATATTGAATCAGGGTAGTCATATGTAGTTAAATTTAGTAAAATTTGATCTTCCTGATATGTATTGTTAATTCTTTGTTTCATTTCACCTTGATTAGAACTTGTAATAAGTATTTCTTCAGTATCATTGTCATTTACTTGTTCATTCTCGTATGCAACATAATTCTCTTCATTTATATTATTAACTTGCATATGATTTATATTAACATTGTATTCGTTGTGATGTACACCATCTGTTTCTATGAGTTTATCACATACATAGGCATCCTGTAAATGCAGGCCTGATGTAATATATTCATTCATAATGTCACATTCCACTGGTACAAAATTATCAAAATTATTAAAATTGGTTTCATAATGATTATCATAGATAGGAAATAATTCATGTCCACTGAATACATCACTAACATTTGATTCCTGTTGTTGATGTGGGTTAAGTACATCAGGTACGTGTATATAACCCAAATTGAGTTCATTAAGTTCATCACAATATACGGACAAACCTTGTACTTGATGTCGTTGAGATAATCCCAAAAGTTGTTTATCAGTCGTATCACTTGTGTCCATGGATGTGTGAACATGATCTGAAGTTCGATACAAGGGTGGATTCTTCACTTGCGACTCTTCCACCCAGCTTTCGCATTGTTCGCAGATAAAAAATCTCTTTTTGGTCTGGCCCCCATATTCCTATATTCATCGTCTACATGCCTTGTTCCTCGATTAAGGAGCCTTTCCGAATGCCTAACTCCATCTGCGTAGTTACCATTGTGTTCATTAGGGCCATTGTGTTGGGAACCTTCATTATCGGAAGTGATGTCATATACTTCCTGTCTCTGGTGTCTTCGTTCCACATGATTATCGTTACCATGGTCACGATGGTTACGTTTCGATTTGGGATAGATTTCACCCAATTCATATCTTTTAATGTCCCTTGTGATTTTGTTGTATTTTTTGTTGTATAAAATGTCGCAACTGGAATCAACATCTTGGATGATAGTGGTATAGTTCGTGTAATTACTGTCAAAGGAAAGGTCTTGACTGATGTTCTGATTAAGAATGTCCAGTTCATTAAGCATACTGTCCATTCTCATGTTGTTGTATTTAATCATTATTTCCATCATTTGTATTCCGGTGTTGTTGAACAGTTCGTGTAATTCATCAAGCATGCATTCGTTGTTTTCACAGCCGTTTGGGTATCTCCAAAGGCGCAATCCTTTGGGGACCATATGCAGTTCTATATTTTTGTTTAAATAGCTGTTCTCTAATTGCACCCGCTTATATTTAAATAACTTCACTTCAAAAGTTTTTAACATTTCGTGCATTGCATTACTTTGTTTCACTGGTTGAGGTTTGGGTGTATTGTTGGTTGTGTTAAATAAAAAGTGATTTTCTCGCCAAGTTTTGTGATTTAGAATATTTGTGACAAGTAGTTTCCCCATTAATACGCTTACCTTGCATTTTTGCTGTCGGGGATTTCGGTGTAACCTGTGTAAGAGGCAGTCCAAGAGAATCATCCACGGTTTCAGTGCTATCGTGGCTGTCTTTGCTTAATAATTTTTGAATGAGAGCCGAATGCTCTCCCAATTGTGCACTGATCTGCTGGAGCAATACACCGGTGTCCACCGGAACCACCTCGTCTTCCATTAAAACACTGAATACATTTCATAAGGTCAGTAGCAACTTCAACAAATTACTTTAGAAGTGTTTCTGCACAACATATTTTAGAAAAGGTCATAAGAACAATTGACATTTACCAAAGACTACTACACAGGCTGAACGTGATGCAACAAAGCTGTGATACAAGTACCCTCAGGAACCAAAGCACTGCTTCAAATTCCACCCAATGCTGCTGCTAGTGACTCTCCCTGCAGAAAAAAGTACAGATATGCTAAAGAGTACATCTTTGAGAAGAAGCCATAGTAACTAAAAAGAACTGTGTGTATACACACACGAGTGCACGCCCACACACACGCAACCTCTGTTTGGTCAACAGACTTTGGTCGACAAAACAGATGGTAGATTGTACGAGAGTGCAGAATCCCCAGAGTTGAGGAATATGCCCAGGGATTATACAAAACAGAACATGCTCTTTACACATGGACCGTGCAATGTCAGGGTTAGAATAAATTAGTAGGAGGATCAGGGAAGCCCCCCCACAAAACAATTTTAAAAATTGCATGATTCGAAGAATACCCTCTGATCATGCACAGAAACATATCAAGGGTTATTTCTAGACATTAATCTGTCAACATTAGCAATGTTTGCTTCAATAACTCCCACGTATCTACACAGACACATATATATATATATATATATATATATATATCTATATCTATATATATATCTATATATCTATATATACACACATATATATATTACACACACACGTCTCTCTCACTGCCTGCATAAGCACCAAAGGCAACACACTAGTGGGGCTCCTCCAGTGAACATAGTATCTACTTAAAAAATCTAGCTAGAGCTCTATAAATAGAAGACAGGTAAAATCCAAATATTGTAGTTTACGGTTACAGTGATTTGCCCTCAAAAAGAGTAGAGTTGTGCGAGAACTCAGCTTATCAATAGGTGTTCAAAGTAGGGTCACTGCTGCAATAGTATTCATTCCATATAGCAATCATCCACAGGGCAATATCTTCCTAATCAGCCAAATTCACAGATCTCTGAATCCCAAAGCTGAGCTAGGGTGGCTAGCTCTATAGAGGATTTGGTGTGGCTAAGAGGCCCTGCAGCACTGCAGTGGCAAAGCCAGCTCTTGATCTAGAATACAGAGGCAAGTGATAATGTTTGGTAAAGGTGTACACTGAACTCCAAGTTGCAGCTTCCAAGATGTCTTTGGTAGGTAACTCCTCCAAGGTAGGCAGTTGAAGTGGTTGTTGCCCTGTTGAAATGTGGCCTAATATTACTAGGTACAGGTTTCCCATGCTGTGTGTAGCAGAACCGGATACAGTGTCCTATCCACTTTGAAATGGTCTGCTTTGAAATAGCCTTACCCTGTGATCCTGCAGCATATGCTACAAACGATTGCTCAGTTTTTCTGAGAGCTTTTGTTTTGTCCAAGTAGAAATGTAATTGCCTGTGTATGTCCAAGGAATGCAGAAGTATCTCCCCTTTATTCTGGGGATTTGGATAAAAAGTTGGCAAGTGAATAGTTTGGTTAAGAGCCACACTGGATACCACCTTAGGCATAAATGAAGGGTTTGTTCGTAAAGAAACCCTGTCTTGGTGAAAAATGATGAAAGGCTTCACTGCCATTAGTGCCTGTAACTCAGACTCTTCATGCTGAGGTTATTGCCAGAAGCAGAGCAGTTTTCCATGATACAAATTTTAATTCTGCTGAATTGGCTGGCTCAATAGGATGTAAGGTTAGTTTTTCCAAGGCAAATTTGAGGTCCAAAGTTGGTGTTGGTGCTCTACGGGGCGGTCTTATGTTTTTAGCCCCTCTGAGGTACTGTTTTAGCAATGGATGAGAGAAAATAGGAGGATCTGTGTTGTAATGAGCAGAGATGGCAGAGGCGTGGATCTTAATGGATGAAAAAGATAGTCCTTTGTCCAGCATCTCAGTTAAGTATTGTAATATCTGAGGAATATTTGGGACAAGAGGGTCAAAGCCTTGAGCCTGGTTCCAGGCACAGAATCTCTTCCACTTTTCTGAATAAGATTTTCTGGTGCAAGGCCTGCTGGCTTCCAAAATGACATCCACAACAGCTTTAGAGAGAGGTGTTGTCTGCCTGACTAATGAATCTGCCATGCAGCCAGGTTTAAAGTTTTGAGCTGACTGTGCAGGATCCGATTGTTGTTGAGTCAGAAGGTGCAGAGTTTGAGGTAAAATCCATGGTGGGCCTTGAGCTAAGTTCTTTAAGACTGGGTACCAGTGCTGGTGTGGCCAGTCTGTGGCAATCAGGATCATCTGTGGTTTTTCTTGTCTGACTTTTAGGAGTACCTTTGAAAGGAGAGGCAGTGGTGGGAAGGCATAAACTGTTAGGCTTTTCCTGCTGAACGAGAGAGCATCCACCTTCCATGCCTGTGTGTGACAAGTCCTTGTGCAGAATTTGTCTTTGGGGAGGCAAAGAGATCTATGTCTGGGCACCCCCATTTCTGCGTTATCATACTGAATACTTGTGGATTTAATTTCCACTCGTGAGGATCCATGATGTTTCTGCTTAAGTCGTCTGCCAGAGTGTTTTTCTTTCCTGGCAGGAATTGTGCTTGTAGATGAATTTGATAGGCTAGAGCTGTGTCCCCACAAGGTCATGACTTGTCTGCATACGGGATAAGAATGACTGCACCCTTGCTTGTTTATGTACCACATAACTGTGGTGTGGTCTGTCTTTAGTAATAGTTGTCTTGGATGCAGAAGGTCCTTGAATGCTGTTAGGGCATTTTGTACAGCCAACATCTCTTTTTGACTGATGTGAAGATGCATTTGGTCTGCGGTCCACTTGCCCTGAATACATTTTCCTGCCATGTGTGCTCCCCAGGCATAATCCGAGGCATCTGTTAGTGTCTGCCTGGCTGTGGGTAGAGTGAAAGGCTGTCCCTTGTTGAGGTGACATGCCTGTGCCCACCATCGAAACTCCTGTTGTAGGCAGGGAATTAGTGGTATTACTGCTTCCAAACTGTGATGGTGTTGAGTCCACACACTTTTTAGGTACCACTGTAATTTCCTCATATGCAGTCTGGCATATGGAATTAGTAGTATGCAGGATGCCAGAGGCCTGCAGAATTTTTCTTGCAGGGAGTTGGGTCTTTGTTGCCATCAATTGAATGTACTGAGTCAGTTGTCCTTGCTCGTCTGGCATGAGATAAGCCATCTGGGCCGTAGTATTTAAGCTGGCACCCAGGAATATTATCTCTTGTGAGGGCACTAATTTTGACTTCTTTTCGTTTACTGTGTACCCTAGGCAAATTAGCAACCTTTTTACAAACGCCAGATGCTTTAGAAGAATGTCCTTGCGCTCTGCTTGAATAAGGCAGTCGTCCAGGTATGGATATATTTGAATTCCTTTTTGTCTGCAAAATGCAATTACTGGTGCCAGGCACTTTGTGAAGACCCTGGGCGCAGTAGATAAGCCAAAGGGCAGTGCAGAGAATTGGTAATGCATTGAACTAGCTATGAATCTGAGGTATCTTCTGCAGTTTTGTCTGATAGGGACATGTAGGTATGCCTCTTTGAGGTCCAAAGTAACAAGCCAAGCCTTCTTGCCCAGCATGGGAAGAAGCTGCTGTAGTGTCAACATTTTGAATTTCGGAACATCCAGGTAAGTATTTAGAGTAGAAAGGTCTAGTATGGGTCTCCAGGCTTCGTCCTTTCTGGGTACCAGAAAAAGTCTTGAGTAAAATCCTTGTCCCTGTTGTGGCACTTTTTGAATAGCTCTCATGTCCATGAGAGCTGTAATTTGTTTTTGTGCCTCTGCCCATTGATTTTGTGGCAGGTCTGGCATTCCTTTTAGCCTTGGTAGAGTGTGAAAGTGGAACCTGTAACCTTGAGACACAATATTCGGAACACATTTGTCTTGGGTGATTATATGCCAATTTTGAGAAAAAAGTGCAAGTTTTCCCCCTAAGGGAGCTGCCAAAAGATAAGTGCTTGGCATTCGAAGGGGGTCATTGGGACTGTTTCCTTTAAGGTTGTGACTTGACTTCACCTCCTTCTGGGGTTGGAGCACCCCACTGTCATGGCCTGCATGAGCCTTGGGGCTGAGATCTGCCTCTTGGGTGTCTATATCTGCCTCTTTGTGGTCTGTCTGACACTGGAAAGGACCAATTCTTTGAAGGACAATTTCTGCTAAACCTAGGTGGCTGTACCTGCAAGAAATCCTTCACCGTTTGCATAGATTTTGCCTTGTCCTCCATTTTCTTTAATACCTCTTCTGCCTTAACACCAAATAAGATATCATGCTGTAAAGGAGCATCCAATAATTTAGCCTTAACATGATCAGGTAAACCTTCTTTTAACCAAGCATGCCTTCGAATCACAGATCCTATAACTGCTGCTCTACAGGAAGCCTCTAATGAATCAAAACCAAATTGCAGAGTATGTCTGCCCACTTGTTCAGCTGCATGCAATAACTCCTGCATTTCCTTATAGTCAGGTTATTCTGAACTTGTAATCATTTTTGCTTTAACAGAGACATTAAATATTGTTGGTATTTAAGCATGTGAAACTGGCAATTTAAAGCTCTCACTGCTAAAGTTGCAGAAGTGTAAACTTTCTTCCCCCATCTGTCTAATGCTCTAGAATCCCTGTCAGAGGGAACTGGATTCTTAGCCGTGGAAGCCTTTACCCCTTTGGGACCCTGGGAAATAGTTCTGGGTCAGCAACAGGGTTTTTATAAAGAAATTTGTGAGAGTCAGGGACTCTGTAGTACCTGTCTGGCTTGACTGGAGCAGGGGGCAGAGAGTCAGGATTTAAACTGGATTCAGAGAACACATCATCCACAATATCCAACACTGGCGGAATAGCAAGGGGTCTGTGCTGAGGTAATAAAAGAAAATCTCTGAGCCTTTTCTTGGATTCTGAATAATTCTGGCCCTCCCAATGGAAATGCTCCTTCATGGTATGTAAAGTTTCTCCAAAAGAATAATCCTCTGGAGGAGAGGCTGAAGGAATTGATTCTTCAGCATCAGAGTCCTCATAGGGGGGGTAAAGAGCATCCCTGGTCTGAAGAGGAATCAGAGTAAATGGAAACCTGGTCAGAGGAATCAGTCTGTATCCTGCCTACGCCTTTTATCAGGAGGGGGGTGGGTACCCCTAATCAGAGTAATTAATCTTCGGCCATTTTGAGCATCTGTCTTTTAGGCATGGAGGCCTGTCCAGGTGAATGCTGTACTTGCTTGTCTTTAATGGAGTTTTAGACTTGGCTGTAGTTTTTATGGTAATCTGTGAAGGTCTGAAAACACCCTCAGAAGCAGATGCCTGCTCAGCGGCTCCAGACTCATCTGAAGGGTTAGTTTCCATAGGCCTAACACCTTGAGTATCCAGAGGCCTAGACATCTCCACATGGGAGTCGAAGGGGGCTTGTGGCTCTGAGGTAGCGGGTGTCAGGGGCTGCGAAAGCGCCTCACTGAGAACCGGCGACTGGCCTAAAAGAGGGTTCATCATCAGTTTTGGGCCTCTGATGCCTGTCCTTATCCTTGTCTTTGCATTTTTTGTGTATTCCAGTCGTCGGTTGTTCCGACGGCATGGTATAATTAAACCTTCGCCCAAAGTAATGGCAAGCAAAATCAAACCAACGTTTAATAGCGTGTTTGTTAAATCTAGCACAAAACCGACAACTAGTGACATCGTGGTCTGGGCCTAGGCATGGAATACAGTAAGAATGAAAATCCTTATGAGGTATTTGCTTCCCACAAGAAATACAATTATTAACTTTTACTGACATCGGTTTGAGGCAAGAAAAAGTTTCCGCAATGGGGTATTTAGCTTTATTGAAGACTTTGGTTCTGAAAATTCGAATTGAAAATCTCAGGAGTCGGCCGACCGGCACTTGCGAACTGCTTATGCTTCGGGCACCGCGCGGCAAGAAAGACTTAAGAAAATGGCTTTGGCTGCATATTATATACCCCTAGTGCACTGATGTCAGGGAAGAAGCGACAGCAACCGACGCCGGACCAAAACTTTGGAACTCTGGCCGACTGCGGGACCGCCTGATGGCAGGATAACCCAAGTGTAATGACTGCAGCAGTGAAACACGAACATCTGAAATTGTCCAAGAAGAAGACGGCTTGACTGATTATGTGTGCTGCTATTGGAAAGTGGCAAGTTAAACCAGCCTGGTCTCATAACCTCATGCTTTAACACAGAAGACAAGACACAGCTCTTCTGCTAGCTGATGTGCAAAACCACTGTCAAACTGAAACGGTGTATGGCAATTGCACTCGGAGCATCCTGTATAGCCTGCAGTACAAGGGGGCTGCTCATCTCCAGAATGTTAATGTGTGGCTTATTTTCACCCTGTGGCAAAGCAGATTGCATCATGATAGTCACAACTAAAATCTTTAGCACAAATTGGCCCCATAAAACCAAGGCCAAGAATAAGCGACATTTTATGCCTCTTTTGGTACCAAAAAGAATCTGGATTAGTACATGGATCCTCTTTCATCTGGGGGGACTTATTGGATTTCCCCCCCAAGATGGTTTATCATCTCCTTTCTTGACGCTGCCTTCTAACAAGGTAGAAGGTTGGGGCACCTGGAAGGGTAAGGGAGGTGTGGGTGTGAAGGGGTGTGAAATCGTACAGCCTCTGAATACAGTTTCCTTTATCCATTTGTCCTGCATGATGGGCTGTCAATCGGACATGTGTAAGGAGACAACTCCTGCCTCCATCCAGAGAGGGTACAATTGAGCAAGTCCTCAATGGTTCTGCTAACAGTCCACCCATAGGAAAGTACAGTTGTGTAAAATCTTACCATCTTAAAAGGAGTTACCTGGCACCTTTTATGGATAATTTGATGAAGTCATTAATAAAAGGAATATATTTTTTTTTATTCTCATCTTGGCTAGTGAAACAGAAAACAATTGGGAGCGAACATGTAAAGAGGTAATACTAACAAGAACAAAGATTTTAAAAATTCATTTATTTCTACATATACATCTGGCAGTGATTGATTAAATGGATTATTAAAAACTGGCCTATTATGGATGATGACAAAAAGTGAAAGATATGGTGGGGATTAAACCCTTAGTGGTGTATAGGAAAGGTTATAATTTTAGAATATTTTTGAGGCTACTTTTAAAACCTCCACCAGGAAAAACTGGGAAAAGGAATAAATGTGGATTTTGTAACTGTTATAAATTTATTAATAGTGGAGAAACGTTTATTAAAAATCAAATATTCAAAGTTAAAGGCAAGTACAATTTTATTACTGTATGTGTTGTCTATGTAGCGCTATGCCAAAAATGTCCAGGCTTCTACACAGGGAAGACAGAAGGGGAATTAAAAGATCGAATATATGAATATAATTATGAGATTAAGAGAAAGAGAGTCAAACACATTGTTTAAACATATTAATGAGTACCCAGAACATGATTTTAAATTTGCTCTTTTAGGGAGGGTAGTCCCGAATCCAAGGAGAGGGCCACAGACCTTACATTGTGAAAAGAAAAGAATCATGGCAATTTCACTTGAATGCTGCTAGTTGGTCAGATTTGAACAAAATTTCAATAAGATTCTATTAATCCAGAATTTTGTCTACTAAAAGTGGTCACTTGCTAGATAAGACAATGAAATACCAGAAACGGTTGACACATTTTTATTAATCGGATTTTGCATTTTTTATCCTTATATTAATTATTAGTTTATTCACTAAAATATTAGGATGTAGTTTTGGATGTAAGGTATTTGTAAACATAGGAGGTTTTATTTTATTACATAGGATATATATATTTAAGGGGGAGTATAGATTTTTAGTAACACTGCTTGGTTCTTTAAAAGTTTGCATTTTTAATTCAATCATGAGACTTACTGGATCGTATATTAAAAAGGGGGCCTTGTGTGATACATTTGACCTGATGGAATCTTAACACTGAAAGAGACCATCTCTTATGGTATTAAAGTAACGAGCACATTTGTTTTTTTTTGTATTCATGCCAGTTTATTTGTGAAGATTTTAACCCGGCAAAATCCATCAAGTTTCATGGGAGCTTGGGGCTGAGAATCAGAGGCTACAGAAGCTGCTATAAAGGTATCCAAGGAGAGCAGCCAGAAAGTACAGTTGTGGACACATCATAAATGTAGATGTTAGAGTATTCACTGTTGCAGTTATCACATTTGGTTATCTGCTTGCAGTAGCCATAAGTCGGCCTGATTATCAATGTCTTGGGTCCTGCATCAGTTGCTGTCATCTTCCATGACGTCAGGTAGTCAGGGGAAGAAAGCATGCAGCCAACGCGATTACATCAATTTTTCTTGCACCAGATGTCAGGTGCCCCCACAATGGGAAGCATATATATATATATATATATATATATATATGTATATATATATATATATATATGTATATACATATATATATATATATATATATATACACATATATACATATATATATATATATATATAAATATACACACATACACATATATATATATATATACATATATATATTCAAGTTTATACCTCAACAAAAAAGCAAATACACCAAAAAGCTTTTAAGCATGGTAAAAGAGAATAGAGGTATAGCCAAAAGAAGTCAGGGGGGACTGGAGGGAGGGTAACCAGGACTGCAACAGTGAATACACTCGAACATCTACATTTATGGCAAGTGTACATAACTGTACTATCTTCTTTGTGTTTCACTGCTGCAGTCGTAACATTTGGGTAGATTCCCAAAGCTAAGGATGAGAGGAGAAATTTAGATAGCATTAGGACCAGCTATAAGGCCCTGCAAGACTGCAGTGGCAAATACAGCTCTGGATTTAGAGAAAATTGGCAAATGGTAATGCTTGGTGAAAGTATGTACAGAACTCCAAGTAGCAGCTTCTAGGATGTCCCTGGTTAAGACACCTCTGAGAAAGGCTGTAGAAGTAGATGCAGCCCTGGTTAAATGTGGTCTAATCCCCTATGGGATAGGTTTTCCATTGTGCTTATAGTAGAAATGAATGCAATGGTCTATCCATTTAGAAATGGTTTGTTTCGAAATGGCCTTCCCCTCTGCCTCTGCAGCAAATGCCACCAGCAGTTGTTCAGATATCCTTTGACGTTTAGTCCTGTCCAAGGAAAATCTAAGTTGTCTGTGCACATATAAGGAGCGCAGTATCCGTTCCCCTTTGTTCTGTGGATTAGAAAAGGAGGTTGGCAAATGAATGGGCTGATTAAGTGCCACACTGGATACTACCTTGGGCATAAAGGAGGGAATTGGTCCTGAGGGACACCCTGTCCACATGTAAGATGATGAAAGCCTCCATTGCCATAAGGGCCTGTAATTCAGATACCCTTCTTGCTGAAGTGATTGCTAAAAGGAAGACTGTTTCCAAGAAAGGAATTTTAACTCTGCACTTGCAGCTGGCTCAAAAGGAGGAAGAGTGAGTTTCTCCAATACAAAGTTAAGGTCCCAGGCTGGCGTTGGGGCTCTCTTGGGTGGTCTTAAGTTTTTGGCTCCTCTGAGGAATTGCTTGAGCAGTGGATGAGAGAAGAGGGGTAGTTCTGTGTTGTAATGATTTGAAAGTGCTGAGGCATGAATTTTGATGGATGAAAAAGAAAGGCCCTTGTGAAGCATCTCACTTAAATATTGAAGAATCTGAGGTAAATTGGGCGCTGCTATGCCCATCCCTTGAGTTTGGTTCCAGGCACAGAATCGCTTCCATTTTTCAGCATAAGATTTTCTAGTACTAGGCCTCCTTGCCTCCAAAATGACATCCAACACTTGTTTACTGAGGGATGGTAATGGAGAGATTAGGTAATTAGCCAGGCTGCCAGGTTCAGGGTTTGAAGCTGGGGGTGCAGAATCTGGCTCTCCTGCTGAGACAGCAGGGTAGGGGTCTGAGGCAGGTGCCATAGAGCCAGCTGTGACACACTGCGCAAGAGGGGGTACCAGTGTTGGCGTGGCCAGTCTGGTGCAATCAGTATCATCCTTGGTTTGTCCTGTTTGATCGTTAGTAGTACTTTGGAGAGGAAAGGCATAAACTGATAAATTTTTTCCAGCTGAAGGACAGAGCATCCACTTTCCAAGCTTGTTTGTGGGGAGTCCTTGTGCAGAATTTGTCCAATTGGCAGTTCTGGGGGGAGGCAAACAGGTCTATATCTGGGCTCCCCCATTTGTTTATCAACATGCTGAAAGTCTTTGGTTCCAGTTTCCACTCGTGTGGGTCCATGAGATTTCTGCTTAGTTTATCTGCCAATTTATTCAGTTTTCCTGGCAGGAATTGAGCCTGTAGATGCACTTGATAGCTCAAGGCTGTGTTCCATAGAACCATGACTAGTCTACAGAGGGAGGTATGAATGGGTACCCCCTGCTTGTTTATGTACCACATAACAGTGGTGTTATCCGTCTTTACCATTAACTGTCCTGGAAGAATGTGGTCCTTGAAGGCTGTCAAAGCTTTCTGTACAGCTAAAATTTCTTTTTGATTGATATGCAGGTGCATTTGACTTGGGTTCCATTTGCCCTGAAAGCACCTCCCTGCCAGGTGAGCCCCCCATGCATAGTCTGATGCGTCTGTAGAGTGAATGGTAGCAGGCCTACGCCCACCAAAGGAACTCTACCTGTAGGCAAGGGATGATAACGAATCATTGCGCTTGAGCTTGTAGGTGCACTTGGTAGCTCAAGGCTGTGTTCCACAGAGCCATGGCTAGTCTGCAGAGAGGGTACGAGTGGGTTCCCCCCTGCTTATGTCCCACATAACTGTGGTGCTGTCTGTCTTTACCAATAACTGTTCTGGAAGGATGTGGTCTTTGACAGCTGTCAGGTAATTCTGTACAGCTAACATTTATTTTTGGTTGATATGCATGTGCATCTGACTCTGGTTCCATTTGCCCTGAATGCACTGCTCTGCCAATTGAGCCCCCCATGCATACTCTGCTGTTAGGGTTTGGGCAGTAGGGGGTAGATTGAAAGGGAACCCTTTGTTGTGGTGGCAGGCCTCTGCCATCAAAGGAACTCTGTTTTTATACAAGGAATGATAGGAATCATTGATTCCAAGTCCTGAGAATGTTGACATCATATGCTTTTTAGATACCATTGCAGTTTCCTCATATGCAGTCTTGCATATGGAATTAGTAGAATGCAAGAGGCCATGAACCCCAGGGCTTACAAAGTTTTCCTTGCAGATCTGTGTCTGTGGCCAGTAATTTGAGGTAGGTTGTCAAATAAACTTGTTTCTCTGGCGTGAGGTAAGCTATCTGGGCAGTTGTGTTCAAACTTGCTCCCAAGAATACCATCTGTTGGCAGGGTACTAGATGAGCTTTCTTTTCATTTATGGTGTACCCCAGTGAATTTTAGAAGTTTCTTTACGAATACCAGAATGTTTTAATAGCATGTCCTGGCTTTCTGCCTGAATCAGACAATCATCCAGGTATGGGTATATTTGAATATTTATCTGCCTTCAAAATGCAATGGCTGGAGCTAGACACTTTGTAAATACCCTTGGTGCAGTAGATAAGCCAAAGGGAAGTGCAGAGAACTGTTGGAGCCTGCCCTGAAGCATAGGCATTTCCTGCAAGATTCCCTTAGTGGAATGTGCAGGTAAGCTTCCTTTAAGTCTAAGGTTGCCAACCAGGCATCTTTGCCTAGCATAGGAAGCAGCTGTTTTAAGTGTTAGCATTTTGAATTTTGGGATTACCAAAAAGGTGTTTAGAATAGAGAGGTCCAGGATAGGACACCAGTAGCTGCCTTTTCTGGGTACCAGGAAAAGTCTTGAATAAAAACCTTGTCCCTTTTCTTCTGCTGGGACCGGATGAATAGCCCTGATATTTAGAAGAGAGAGAACCTGCTGTTGAACCTCTGCCCACTGATTTGGGGGTAGTCTGGCCAACTGTTTGGAGTTGGTAGGGTGTGGAAGTGGAATCTGTATCCTTGCAAAACAATATTTAAAATCCATTTGTCCTGGGTAATGAGTTTCCAGTTTTTGCATGCAGGGCGAGCTTTCCTCCTAAGGGAGCAGGCAGTTGAGCAGGGCTTGGAAGGGTTAAGTCACTGACATTTTTTCATAGGGGGGGTGTCTTACTACTTCCTGTTTTGGAAGTGGGAGCACCCCACTGCCTAGGCCTGTGTGTAGCCAGAGACTGTAACCTATGTGGTCTGCTGTTCCTGGGTTTGGACTGAAGGCCTGGAAGAGGCTGGAAAGGACCAATTCTTTTAAGGCCAATGCCTTGTAAATCTGGGAGGCTGTACTTGCAGGAAATCTAACAGTTTGTACAGATTTAGCTTTTTCCTCCATCTTTTGAGGACTTCTGCTTTGTTGCCAAATAAGCGGTCTTGGTTTAAAGGAGCATCCAGTAATTTAGGTTTAAAGGAGCATCCAGTAATTTATCTAACATGATCTGGCAAGTTTTGCTCCTAAGCCAAGCATGCCTTCTAAGTACAGACCCAGTGACAGCAGCCCTGCAAGATGCTTCTAAAGAGTCAAAGCCACATTGCAAAGTAGGTTTGCCAACTTGTTCAGCAGAATGCATTAAATCCTGTAATTCTTTATGCTCAGCACAGTCAGGAATCAACATCATTTTCTGTTTAAATATTCCCATAATATGCTGATGATACTTTAACATATGACACTGGCAATTTAAAGCCCTAAAGGCCAAAGTAGCAGAAGTATATACCTTTTTACCCCATCTGTCCAAGGCCCTGGAATCTGTATCAGAGAGGGTAGGATTTTTGGCAGCAGTAGCCTTAATGCCCTTTGGTCCTTGGGAAATGGTCTCTGGATCCGCAGTAGGATTCTTAAAGAAGAACTTGTGAGAGTCAGGTACTCTAATACCAGTCAGATTTTCTGGGAGCTGGAGGTAAAGTGTCTGGGAACAGGCTAGATTCCAAGAAGGCATCAACAATGTTCAGAACAGGAGGTATAGCTAAAGGCCTGTGCTGAGGGAGGAGTAAGAATTCCCTAAGCCTCTTTTTGGAGTCAGAGTAATCCTGGCTTTCCCAGCAGAAATGCCCCCTTAGAGTGTGCAAGGTTTCACCAAAAGAAAACTCTTCTGGAGGGGAAGCAGAGGGAATGGAATCCTCTGCATCAGAATCTTAATAGGTAGATACAGGCAAATCCTGGTAATCAGAAGAAACAGATTTCGGAATCCTGATCCTAAGAATCAGAAGGAAAATCAGTTCTAGGTCTCAGAGGGGGAAGGCTGGTTTCCCCTAATTAAAGTAATAAGGTCATCAGCCATTCTAAGCATTTGTTTATAAGGCATATGGGCTTGACCATGCGGTTTGGACGTCGGTTTTCTAGGCGTGGGTCGAGTTTTAAGCCTGGATGAAGAAGATGGCATTGATTTAAAATGCAAATCTGTAGGCCTGAATACACCCCTCAGATGCCAGTGCCTGCACAGCGACTCCGGCGGACCCATCCAAGGTAGAGACATCCCCAAGTTCCACAGTCGAAGAAGCATCTCACGGCATACCAGAGTCTGAATGGGTCTCAGTAGAGGCCTGCAAATCTGAAGTAGCGGGTATCAGGGGCTGTGCAAGCACCTCACTGAGTACCGGTGAACTGGCGACTAGCTTAACGGAAGCATCGGCAGTTTTGGACGTATGCGGTCTGTCTTTATCCTTACTTTTTTTTGGAATATCGGTAGTCGGATGGCTTACCGAAGCCATTTCTGGATAATTAAACAGAGTACCAAAATAATTTGCTGGGAAAAGACTATGAATAGTTTGGGGGTTGAATAAGGCACAAAACCGACAGCGAGGGATGTTGTGGTCTGGGCCTAAGCAAGAAATACAGTACGAATGAAAATCTTTGAGGTATTTGCTTTCCACAGGTAAGACAATTGTTAACTTTTACTGACATCGGTTAAGAGCAAAAAAAAAGGATCCCCAACAGGGTACTTAGCTTTTTATGAAGACTTCGGTTCTGAAACTCGAAAATGAAAATTTCAGGAGTTGGCTGACCGGCACTTGTAAACTGCTTCTGCTTCAGGCACCGTGCAAGAAAGACTGATGTAATGGCATCGGCTGCATATTTTATATCCCTGACGACCTCACGTCATGGAAGAAGAGACAGCATCAAGTCTCTGATATTCAGGCCAGCTGAGGGCTACCTGCAGGCAGATAACCCAAATGTAATGACTGCAACAGTGAAACACGAAAAACATCTAAGGAAAGTTCTGGACAGTGAGTGAAGTGAACTTAAAGCTCAATCCTCTGAAGTGCAAATTCAGACTACCAGAAGTTTCTTATGTAGGTTATTTACCAGTACAGGCTTATGACCACTTCTTTCTAAACAAGCAGCTATTCTTGAGATGCCAGCTACAAACAATGTCCAAGCTCTACAGCGTTTTCTTGGCATGGTTAACTATTTGGGCAAGTTTATCCCCGACTTTAGTGAGTTAACACCTTTAAGATAGCTGACACAAAAATGTTGCATGGTTAGACCACCAGAGAGCATTTGATAACCTCAAAAAGCAAACTGCTAACCCGCCTACATTGAGATACTATGATGTCCACAGACGAGTAGTTCTTTCCCATGATGCTTTAAAGTTCGGTCTTCCTGCAGTTACTCAAGACGGCAGACCTTTTGCTTATGCATCTAGAACTCTTACCTAAACTGAGATGCAGTATGCTCAAATTGAAAAGAAATGTTTGGCAATTGTGTTCACATGTTCAAAGTTCCATGATTAGACTTATGGCCAAGCAATCCAGATAGAAACTGACAACCTCTAGCCACTATTTTAAAGACGCCTATGCATTCCATTCCAGCAAGCCTACAAAGAGTGATGCTCAAATTGTAAAAGTGTAATTTCAAAATGGTCTATACAAAAGGTAAACAACTTTATCTGGCTGATAGCTTATCTAGATCATCCGGAAATACCACGGAAGAGCTTGAGCAGAGAATTTTGACTTTGATGTCATGGAAGTGAGTAATGTTTCTACCACGAGACTTGAGCTGAGAGATCATACAAAGACTGATCCAATTTTGCAAAAGCTCAACTAGTTCATCAATGTAGGATGGCCATCTAAGCAATCCTGTGTACCACCAGAAATACAACCTTACTTTCCATACAGAGATGAGATGCTGACAGAAGATTGTATTTTCAATGGTCCCAAAGTTATCCCTTACTCCTTCCAACATGATTACATTCAGATTTTACATCATGGCCACCCACGTTCTGACTCTACCAAAAGGGACAGAGGACTGGTATTTTGGCCTTCTGTAGCAAAATACATTGATAAAATGCTTTCTTCTTGTTCAGTGTACAACAGTAATAAGCCACAGTTGCAAAAAGAGCCATTTCAGCTAAGCCAAATTACTGAACTACCTTGGTCAACAGTAGCAACTGACATTTGTGTAATAGTCAACATTACTTACTGTTGGTAGACTCTTATTCGAACTGGTTTGAGATAGATTTGTTCAACAACCTAACGTCCAGTGCTATTACTAAGATGAAATATCATTGCTCAGTCTATGGTACTCCACAGTTATTTCTGACAACTGTTCTCAGTTTACCAGTCAACTGTTTCAGAGATTCGCAAAAGACTGGGACTTTATCCATGTTACTAGTCATCCTGAATATTCTCAAACTGCCTTGCTGAACGTGCAGTACAGAGTGCAAAGCAATTGCTGGAGAGGTCAAAACGTGACAATACCAATATCTTCTTGAATTTACTCAATCTCAGAAATATACCCCATGACAGTAAACGAGACCCGGCTGCTCAAGAGACTTCTATCTAGGCAAACTAAGACAACCTTGCCCATCAGTTCTAGTTTGTTGGTGCCTAATCCTAAAAACAACAGAACAATCAAAGTCCAACTTTTTAAGAAAAGTCCAGCTATAATAAAACTGGTTAAAAGGAGAGAGAGTGAGGATGCAAACGGCGAAAGGCTTTGATTGAACTGGTCAAGTAGGAGGTATATGTACCAAGCCGAGATCCTACTTAGAGGAAACTGATGGTACAGAGTACAGGAGAAACAGCAGACATTTTCCTGCATCAGAAACGATACTGCAGGATCGTACCTGTGATACAGACTCAAACTCAGAGCAATCCTGACAATGTTCATACCCAACTACATGTCGCAGTATCCATTCCCATTCCTGATTATGTCCCATATGTCTTCAAAGTTGAGCATTCCTTGAAAACAGTCCCTGTTGCTAGATCCAATTCAGACTTTTATGTTACACGGTCAGGTCATACTTCTAAAACTTATGTAAAATGCACAGCAATTTGGACAATTGGTGTGATTTTGTATAACTGCATGTCAAAAGATCATTTCTGTAAATTGCATGTCACTAAATATTGTCATTTCATATATGGATAATTTCTCAAAGAGGGGGGATGTAGATCAGAGTGTGTACCTTTAAGAATCATTTCTAGCTGTAGCAAGTGCATATAAATAAGTGAACACGTGCAGGCAGCAGTGCCATTTTGACAGAACAGCCAGAGTGTTAACATGTATGAGTGTGGTAGTCAGCCCATTTATAAGTTTATTTAAGTTTAAGTTACGATGACTGATTTCTGATGTGTGTAATAAAGCTGCTTGAACTGAACCCACGAATGCTCGTCTGGTTTACCCTGACCAAACATGCGACAGCTGGTATAACGCTTAAGGTCTTAACCTCACAGCTACAAGGTGTAGTGTGATTCTGACATTTGGCTATGTGCTAGGCTTGTTATAGTCTGCAGACTGATGGCCTAATATTTAGAAACATGGGCTGGGGTTTGGCTTAATGGTCAAGGGTTTAGCTCACATGTCCAAGGTTTGAGTCTCACCTTTGGCCATAGAAAGGTTACTGGCTAGGCATGTAGTATCTGCAGATTGATTGCCTAATATTTACCTATTGGGGAGGGGTTGACATAATGGTTAAGGTCTTTACCTCAGAGATACAATGTACTAGGTTTGATTTTTGACCTCTGGCTAATAGTTAGGCTTGTATAGTAGCCTCCCTCTTCTCCGGCCTCCTCTTTAACCAGCCATCAAATTTCTGCCCTAGCACAAGACAACAGAGAACACTTCTGCCTCCTCTGGGCTAAATAATGGTAGACATTTGAGTTTTAAACTTAATATTAATTAGAAAAATGCATATTAACACAAATCCTGTTATTCTAGCTGCTTTATAACCTATAAATGCCATTTTGTATGCTTTTTCTGATTAACCAGCCATTCGTTTATCCAGCCTAAGGTCAGTCCCAGCGAGATTGGATAAGAGGGAGTCTACTGTAATAGTCTGTAGACCAATAGCCCAGTATTTGCTTATAAATCTCAAGAGTTTGGTTCTCCCGTACATAAATCAGCTAATGGTGCAGTACCAGAGGTTGTGCCTGACCCCTGTGCCACAGCAATTCCCAGGAATGGCTGCATGGCCAGCACAGTGGGGAAAAAATGGAAAAGTCCACTTTTCTCACTAAAACTAGGGATCCGAAGTCTATTTCTGTAGGGATACTATTCTAACAATGTATGGAATAAAAAGACAGTTTCAGTAACCCAGTTCAAAGCGCAAAATACATGTCAAGTCCCCAGTTTTAATTAAAAATGCTAGTTTCAGTTGCAAATGATTAGAACCAGAGCAAAACAGCCTTAAACAAAAAACAGTAAACTAACAGTAAACTTATGAAAATTCCTGTCAGAAACAGTTAAAGTACAGAATGTCAGAAAATTGCAATTTAAACAAAAAAAATCTTACAAATGCTAAACTTGCTAAATCACCTCAATTATAAAACATACAAAAATCACCAAGTTTTCCTGTCAAAACTTCCCAATGAAGCTTGTACAAGCCTCCTCAATCAGATAAAAGTCAAAGCAGCAGAATACACTATTCAAGCACTGAGAAAAAGAAAGCAGAGGAAGGTAATAAACCCAAAAAGGTTTCTTATCAGAATTTTAACAGCTGAAGAGATCCAGAGTACGGAGCAGTCTTCCAAGAGATCCTTTGATCACTATGGCACTAGAAAATTGAAAGGGTCCTGTCTGTGGTTTTATAAGACGGTCCCACTACTGCCAGGTAACTGTCCAACACACCCACAGATAAGCAGTGAGAGGGACTCGGAGGTTTAGCAGACTGGCATGGAAGGTAGCAGGGCACTAGTCCCAAAATGCCAGTCAGTAATGCAGTGTCTGTTGAACACTTGCCATTGCTCCTTAATAAACTTCCTCCTATCACAAAACACAAATACATGCGAGAGATGCAACTATACGGCCAAACTGGAGGCTGAGCTCTCTCAACATAGGACTGGCAAGACCAGACAGGAGGAGAAGGTAACCACACACAATACATACCCAGTCACACATGGTACCATCACAACTTCAAATCATACACATACTCACACAAAGACATACTCGGAGGCTCTGATCAAAAATTTACCAAAACAGCAGAGGCCACCAAAGCAGACACCCAAACAACTACCACCTCACGACCCAACACATGCAACACATAGACCACACCACAGTCAGAGTGTCAAACAGTCACAGCCCTTAAGGCCAAACAAAATGCCAGACACACTTGTCATTGGTGATTCCATAGTCAGACACACTGACGTCCCGCTCACCAGACTGAGTAAGGAGAAGGTCACAGTAAGCTGCCTGTCGGGCGCTAGAATCCGCCACATAACGCAAGCACTCAGGTCTCTCAACAGCAGGTACAAGTACGACTCAGTCATTGTCCACGCTGGTGTCAACGACCTGAGACGTACCTCCTTGGACTACATGAAAAGGGACATCGAGGAGCTCTCTGATTATGTAGCCCAGGCAGGTATGACCCTGACCTTGAGCAGTATCCTACCTTCACCTAGAATGATGCCACAATACAGTGATAAGATGATCAGCTTTAATAATTGGCTTAAATTCTGGTGTCATTCAAAGGGGATCCAATGTCTGTCTGCCTGGGATGACATGCTGGACAAGCCACGCTGCTTCACAAGGGACGGCTTGCACCTGTCACCCCTGGGCTTCCGGATATTGGCAAAGGCTCTTGCCACCCCCATAGTGCCTTTTTTAGGCAAGGCTCAAATTCTAAACCTACCACCCTAGAACACCAAAAAGGAAAAAAACTAAGGGTAATGCTGCTCAATGCAAGAAGTCTCACTCTCAAGATGCACGCACTAGAGGCCCTTATCAATATGGAGAACATCGATGTCTGTGCTGTGACAGAAACCTGGTTCAAGGCTCCTGAGAGCACCCCAGCACTAACAGGTTTCACCTCATATCTTGCATTCCGGCCCCAAAATCCGGACAACACCAAGAAAGGAGGGGGGGTGTCCATATTCATAAAGGACACCCACACCTCAAGGTTGGTGGCAACGCACGATGCATCGGAGACCATTCAGGTGCAATTAACCATAGGCAAGACTGCTCTGCAATTTGTAGCATGTTACAGGCCACCCTCTCAAACTCAGGAACCTCACATGGCCTTCCTGAAAACATTGGAGGGGATAAATGTATCTCCAAACACCATCATACTAGGTGACTTCAACTACCCTAATATAGACTGGGAACGCTACTCAAGCCCGAACACTCTAACCCAAAGATTCCTGGAGTTCATAAACTCAAATGCCATGGAACAACTAGTCACCATCCCCACAAGAGGAGAAAACATACTTGATCTCATCATCACGAACATGGGATCAAAATGTTCAACACCGGAAGTATACCCCTCACTGGTGAGATCAGATCATAAACTAATCTCGCTGGAGGTCCTCATCCCGCCCCACCTGAAACAAAAAGACCACAGTGAAAAACTTCTCAAAAGCCGATTTCACACTTCTAAAAACTAGTGTGGTCTCCTTTAAGGCCCCTGAGCCAGTGGTAAACATTACTCAAACCGCTGAATCACTTACAAATGCCTTCTACCAGCACCTACAGGACTGCATGGATCAGGCAATCCCAAACAAAACTAAGACTCTCTGTACCAAAGGCAAGCGTCCAGTCTGGTGGACCCCAGCCATAAACAAGCTCTACAACAAAAGGAGGAAGCTACTACAAGATAGAGCAAAATCCTTGAAAGGTAAGACACCTTTGATCATTTAAGTAAAAAACTAAGAGCTCTCATAAAATCATCCAAGGCAAATTTTGAGAGAAAAATCGCCAAGGACTCTAAAGACAATCATAAGGCCTTCTATAGCTATGTTAGAAACCTAGGAGGAAACTCCCAGATATGCTCAGAATTAGTTCAAAATGATGTGAAAATTACTGAACCTACACACATTGCTAACATACTGGCTGACAGGTTCAGTGCAAACTTCTCCCCCCCCTCCCCCCCAAAAGGAGAGATATCTATTCCAGAGGATTGTAGCCCCCCAAACATCTCCAACGCCCAGGTGAGAACTGCCCTCACTAAGGCAAAAAACACAACATCCATGGGACCGGATGGTGTCCCCGGCTGTGTGCTTCATGAACTCAACGAGGAATTAAACCCACAGTTAGGACAGCTGTTTAATCTTAGCCTCACCTCAGGATACGCACCAAGGAGTGGCGTACGGCGACTGTGGTCCCACTTCATAAGGGCGGTGCCTCCACAGACCCTGGAAATTACCGCCCCATTAGCTTGACAAGCCTTATCTGCAAAGCCATGGAGAGGATCATAATGGAACTCATAAATAAAGACATAGGGAACTTGCAGACTTTGGATCCAACCCAGTTTGGCTTTGTCAAAGGCAGATTCTGCCTCTTAAACTTGGTTGACTTTTTCGAGACGGTCACCAAGGCCATTGATGAGGGAAAGGCAGTCCATACAGCCTACCTCGACCTGGCAAAGGCCTTCGACACAATACCCCACTCAGGTATCATCGAAAAACTCATCAGCTTGAATGTAAACCCATACATCACAAGATGGGTTGCAAACTGGCTAAGTGACAGAACCCACAGGGTCAGAGTTGCTGGAGCCATGTCAGACTCAAAGCCTGTCACAAGTGGTGTCCCACAGGGCTCAGTCCTGGGTCCACTCTTGTTCGCATCTACTTTTCTGAAGTACAAGCAAACACAGGAGGGTTATGGCTGACAAAGTTTGCAGATGACTGCAAACTGGGCGCCATAGTCGAAAACACATCTGACACAGATATCCTCCAGAAGGGCCTCACAGAAACGGATAACTGGTGCCAGAGCCATGGCCTGAAGTTAAACGCCAAAAATGCATAGTCATACCCTTCGGGAAAAACAAGGTTACCCCTAGCTACCATATAGGTGGCAATCCACTGAGCACAGAAAAAGTCATCAGGGATCTGGGGACCCAAGGTGACAGTAGCCTTTCGTTTGACACTCATGTTGCTAAAGTAGTTAGGAAAACCTTCTATATCGCCCACCTGATCATGAAGGGATTCACATCTAGATCAAGGGAGGTCATCGTCCCCCTGTACTCATCACTCATTAGACCTATGATTGAGTACAATGCCCCATTCGGAATGCATCTGACCAGACACCTGCTGCAGCTTGAAAGGCCCCAAAAGTTCCTCACCAAAAGGATAAAGGGTCTCAAAAATATGTCTTATGCTGCCCGACTGAAAGAACTCCAGCTCTATTCAGTCTCATACCGCTTGCTCAGAGGTGACCTGTGCCTGACATATAAGGCCATGTCAAACCCAGATTTGATGAATATGCTTCACCTCAAAAAATCTAGATCCCTCAGAACCACAAGGGCGGGAGACTTAAACCTTGACACGGTTATAAATAGAACGTGCTGGAGGGACAGATTCATCACCCAGAGACTCCCTATGCTGTGGAACAAAATCCCCGTACATGTGAGGCAGAGCACCTCGCTGGCCTTGTTCAAGAGGAATCTTGACCAATGGATGGGAGATCGCAGATATACCCCAGGGATTACTTCAGTGTCACTGCTTGACAGAGGCACAGAAAAATGATAGGCATAGTTTTTATTCAAACTAAAGGGGTGGCGAAAGCCACATAACTATGGGCTAGGCTTATAAATGCCCTTGGGCAGATAGCCTAGTATGAACCTATGAACCTAAGAACTTTACAATAAACAGCAAAAAGCATAAAAACTTCACCAATGGTGCACTTTAGATCACTATGAGCTCTGAGACCATAGGCCAAAAACATGTGACCACAGACTTGCATGCTTAAAAATACACAAGGCTGCAGCAAAACAAAAAATAAATTAAACAGAATTGAAGACGACATGGCAGACACCTCCCTTTTCTGGAGCATAATTGTGTGTCCTCTTGCAGAGATGCCACAGTCTGTGCCCTTATGTAAGCAAAGCTCTAGTAGTTGGCTCAGTTTATGGATGCCAGTGTTTGGATGAGTTCTATATGTAACTACAACCTTACATAACTGCACTTTGCCTTTGTACTTCTGCCCTCAACCACATGCCAACAAAAATTAAAAAGCCATACCTGCAAAGTGTTAACACTCCCACAAAATCAACCAGATTCACACTCATTTGGAAGGGTTGAAGGTACCACAACTTTGTCAAACTGGCCAAATAAGATGCGTCACTGTCTTTGCATTGGTCTCCTCTAATTACCTTTGTACTGTATGTAATGATCTGCTTTAACATACAGACCTGCACAAGTACTTCCCCTCAGATTTTTCCTGCCAGCTTCAGAGCTCCTCTACAACACTCAAACAAAAAAGGTGAGATTCACTTTAGCAATGACCGAGAAAAATCCTGTACTAGGACAAGAGAATTGTCTGTTTAGTCTGCATAGTCTGTTACCAAAGTAAAGAGGAAGTTAAAGGTGCAACTTAAAATATGACAACTGAACCTGAAGTTAAAATATATAACTATGCAACTTCTATTTTTGTCCAGTGCTGAAGGCTATAGTCCAGAAGTAAAAATTCTAACTGGCAGAACTGCAATCCCTATATACACTCGACAATGAAACGCATTCAATTTCTGGAAACATACAGTAAACAGCTACTTACTCAAGAAATGAAAAACTCAGTAGTTCTGAAGCACCACCCACCTGCTTTCAAAATAATGTTCCAACTGAAAACATCATCAGAAACATCCCTCCAATACTTCCAAACAAGCAAAATCCAAGAAAGAAATCGGCAATAGAAGGACAAAGTCAAATTGACTGTTTTCATAATCTGATTAGGGAAGACTTCAGGTATGTCTCCAAGGACCATTATTTTAATTAGCAATCTTTAGGGCTCTGATGTGTATAGTAAGTACTAGGGACCCTTTAATTAACACAAACATAACACTCAAGGGACACAATAGTTAAGGGTTATTATTTGAACATAAATTAGTTCTGTAGGGACAGCTGTAGAGTAACAAGACAGCCTTAGGGAGAAGGAAAACACCTGCTATCAGAAAATTACCTTTCACCTTGAAAGTTGCAATCAACCTATAATACCTCACTTAATGTTCCTAAGCAGCTTGCAAAATTAATTTGTACCTTTACTATACATTCAATTACTTTTATCTATTTAACCAGGTAAAGTGGGCTAGCCAATTCATCCTTTGCAATCACAACCCTAGTTCCATCTGGAACAAATGACAGCACAAAAACTACATATAAAAAACAGTTCATGGTACATCTACCACCCTAACAAACAAAATACATTAAGCAATGAAATGCACCACACAATACATGGAGAAAATCCCAAATTAAAGCAGTACCATCATACAACATAACCATCTTTCATGCAATCAAAATGAATATGACTCATTACAGGTGTGACACCCACAACTGACCCAGTAATCAAGGAGCCTCAATCCTCACCATTGGCAACAGTGGGGGGTGTACACTGAGGGGATGACAAGTACACAGTATTTCCAGATGCAGCTCTCTGCATCAAGTGCAATTTCCCTTAAGAGCACAGAGACCAGTCAGTCCGGGGCTGGTTTCTCACTCCTTTCTCCAGATCCCTAATAAGACTTCCCCCATTGGCACAACTATAGAGTTGCAATCTAAGTAGAGGGACCAAGACCTCCAGCACTCTGTCCAACCAGTGCTTCGTGTCCCAGTCCAAAAAGCTGAAACACACAGTTTGAGGTTTGATTTACATGCGCACACATACCTGGGAAAGATTTACTATGCCTCCTTCTGCCCAGACTAAAAGGTAGTTATCACTGCCACCAGTCACTCCTCATCAGCTACTTTAAGGCCCTTAACAAAGGGTGTCTAATCTTAACTGTGTAATGTTACTATTAACACAAATGGTAGTTTGACTAAGAGCAAGGCTATTAAGAGTGGCCTACAGTGTCACCAAATAGACATGCAAGTACTCTCAGAACTTAAATATCTCTAGACAGATCAGCCGCAATGAAATGTTTAAATATTTAATAAATAATAAAAGAATATGACAATACTAAAGATAAAAAAACAGTGACATCAGAGTTCAGAATCACAGAAAATATTTAAAACCTTGCTGGACAGTCTCAAAAAATGAATAAAAATATCTAAACAAAGCTTTGCTATATTCCTGACTATATCGGAGTGTTACTATTCCCTAGAAACTTGCTTACTTACAGAGCAAGGCAGATGTGGTGAATGGAGCTTACCTAGTTGTTGTTGTAAGGTCAAAGACAGAATACTCTCTCTGAGAGTTCTCAGTATCTCAAATATTACTGCTGGGCTAGCTTGCAGAACGACAATTTCTTGTCATCTGACTTAGTTCCCAAGCCCAAAACAACCACTGATGGCAGCTGGCAGCATTTAGCATCTACTCGTAAAAATACATAGACAAGGACTTTTCCTCAGATCTTGGGAAATGCTGGAAGTCATAAAACAGTAAAAAACACCTCCAAGACAATGCAGCAAGTTCCCTAGTTTTAGGCATCCTGTCTCTTGCTGTCAAAGTAATTTAATTTCAGCTATTTTTCTGAAGTTATTCTAGACTGAAATTAACTTCCTTTGTTTTTCGGTTTTCACTGTTAAAATATATGCATTTAAACAGATACAATAGTGTATGTACATAGTTTCACAGGTAGGTACTAGGCTATCGGCCCAAGGGCCTACGTAAGCCTAGCCAGCAAGGTTCCATGGCTTACGCCACCCAAGAAAGTTATTTTCCTGTGCCACTGTCAAGCAGAGACATAGAAGTGATCCCTGGGGTGTATTTCTTATTTCCCATCCACTCATCAAGATTTTTCTTAAAAGAGTGCTAATGAAGAACTTTCCTTGACATAGATGGGTAGCTTGTTAGAGTATAGAAAGTTTCTGGGACAGGAATCTATCCCTCCAGCGTGTGCTGTTTATTGTGGTGACAAGGTTTAGGTCCCTAGAGCGTGTAGCTCGGAGGGATTGGGATTTCTTTAGGTGCAGCATGTCCAACAGCTCTGAGTATGACATAGCTTTATGTTAGGCAGAGATCACCTCGGAGTAGGAGATATGCTACAGAGTAAAGCTGGAGTTTTTTGAGGCTGTCCGTATAGGGCACTTGTTTGAGGCCAGTAATCCTCTGTGAGGTACTTCTGTGGCCTTTCCAGCTGCTGCAGATGTCTTGTGTGGTACATTCCAAAAGGGGCGTTGTACATCTTTAAGCTCAGTACTTTACAAAATACCTTTCTGAGCACGTCTGTACAAACAAGTTTGATATGCACGACATACAGTTTTAATACAGTTGTAACACAAGCATCTAAATGACACAAATATTTACAAAATTCCAGATGGTTGGGCTGGCATTATCTCCCTTTGTCAACTGGGACAATGTCCTGTAAACATGCAACCAGCCATATAACTAATCCAAACCACAAAGTTTTAAATGCCTACAGAATAACCACAGGCCACTACTTACATATGAGTGTGTATTAAAGTTGCCTCACATTTTTGTTACAATAAGCTACACTCAATTTACTTACATTATGCAAGGACTACAAGGTTTCTGATTTCTCTAAGTGCAAGTCTACTTTGCTAATACCAAACAATAATCTGGGTGTCTAGAACTTGCAGTGTCAACAGAGAACTTTAAGTATAGTAAGACTGACACCTGACCCCCTCCCATTGGCAATTTTGTCTACACTGAACTGGCTGGCAAATGTCTGACCAGAACTGCACTGAACATGGCATAAAACAATTAGAAAAGGTTAAGTTTAGTAAGAGAACGTCTACTTTAAAATGCATCTGCAATGACCAGAACAGCCAAGTAAACATATATACAGCAATGGGTAGAAAAAGCACAATCAAAGGAGCCAATTACAAAACAGATAAAACCTTCTGCTGGCAGGTGGGTGGGGGATACACAAAGGTTTATCCTGCTTCTTCACTTAATATCAGCAGGTCTTCACAAGCAATTCATCTGGTTTCCCTCCAAACAAATGCTCAACAGCAGCCTCTGTGCACATGAAAACAGTAGTATACAAATGTCTCCTGATTTTTAATAGTGCTTGATGAGTGAAAAAAACTAAGAAACGAAGCATGCAACACTATTTGCAATGAAGATGCAAGACTGGGAATAGAGGAGCTGGATAGTAGGTATTTATAGCTTGCTGCAAAAAATGTAAGATATGTAGTTATGGAATCTTTTCACAAAATGTTATTACATTAATTCAAAGGGGATGCCTACAACAGATGAAAACTGAATACAAAGTCAGGACCAAAATTTCAAGAACCTAAGAGGTGGAATAACTGTTCCTTATAAATCTGGTTTGTCAAAGCCGGTTTACATCCTACAATTGCTAATTTGTAATGTTCTGTAAACGTATGAAACGAACACCAAATGCCAGCTTCACAAACGTCCTGTGAGTATACACCTTTAAGGCCGTGGGGGATACCACTGCTTTTGCACACTGTGCTCTCATCTTTTTTGTTTTGTTTAACTGCATATAACACAGAAAAGACTCAGTAGGCCCCTTATTCAGTTAAGTACTGGAAACTTGTGTGTTTCACAAAACACAGAGCTGGACTGGGTTTCTGAAAAAAAAATATTCAAGCACCATGTCAATTAAGGAGATGAAAGTACAGTTGTGCATGCAACTTAGCATAACTGCAGATGTTCATATGTGGCCGCTGTTGCAGTCATCACTGTAGGGAAAGTACAGTTTTGTACCTACCATAAATGTAGATGTCCGAGAGGAATGCATCTGCAGTCCTTACAAATGGGTTGTCCTGTCGTCAGGCAGCCCTTCGGTCGGCCGGATTCCAAAGTCTGGGTCTGGCTTCGGCTGGTGTCGCACTTCACCCGACGTCATTGCGGCAGTTATTCGGGTATAAAGGCATACTTTGGAATCCGGCCGACCGAAGGGCTGCCTGATGACAGGACAACCCATTTGTAAGGACTGCAGATACATCCTTGAAGGACATCCTTGTCATGGGCTGTCAGACATCCTTCACTTTCAGAGCTGGGCACCTTCTCCCACAGTAGGGCTGATGTCACCTTACCTCAGAAATCTTTTGTAGCCACTATACAACTGGCATTGGCCTGTGCTATCCTTAGTTTTCTTTTCCCCTTTGTGTGAAAGTGCTAGCCTAAATGACACCCCTTAGCACTTAAAGATACAAGGGGCTCTTAGTCTGAGCCCTGATGAATATCTGCCCTTCCCACAGAGACCGGCATAAGAAATGAGGAGCAACATATAGTGAAAAAATGGGAAAGGAAGTGGTACCCACCTTAGCCCAAAATTATCCTACATCAAAGAGGAGGAAAAGAAACAGGAATACAACAGTGATTATGTGATCTAGAATCATATTCAGTTGCCTATATAACTGTACTCTGTTCTTCAGTTATCACTCTAGAGAAAAACTCTAAAAGCTACTACAGTCCCCATCAGGAAAAGGTATGAGGATCATTGCATGGCAGAGAATGAAATGATGTCCTTCAGCATGGCAGAAGTGAAGCCTGCTTCTCTTCTAGTGGCCTCTTCCAACCTGTAGTGTTTTGGGAAAGTATGATCCAATGACCATGAGACCACTTGTAAGATATCCTGCACACACACACAGTAGTGGTTGCTGTGTGCCTGAATCTTTCATGTACAACCTTTCTACTGGTCCTGCAACAAATGTAATGCAACATGATATGCCCCAATTTGACTGTAGTCTGTTTACAGACTACTAGTCCCCAGCTTGCATGCAGTAAGAGAGATTTATTTTGTCATTTTCTGATGGCTTTAGTTCTACCCAGATACATACCTCAGTTATCAAAGAACATTATATGAGCGAAAAAAAATCTCTCGCCCTTTTTCTGAGGAATCCTGAAGAAAATAGTTGATAAACTTGTTTGAAGACAATCTCTGTAATCACCACGGAGACGAATGACTAGTTAGTGTGCAGGACCACCCTGTCTTTCTGGAATATGAAATAAAGTTTCCTGCACATTAAGACATCAATATTTTTCTAGTCGAGGTGGTTGCAATGAGAAAAGCTCCCACATCCCACAAGTCAAGAATGCCAGGATTACAGGTGCTGCCAATTCAAAAGGAGGCAAGGTTAACATTTCCCTACACTAAATTCAGGCCTCCAACTGCAGCCAAACTCAACAGGGGTGGGGGCGTTCATTTTGAGGAGGGGGGAAACCCTTTAGAAAGCATTTCTGGTGGTCTGGATGTCAACAGGGCAGTCACTAAGTAGACAGGCAGACATAACATGCAAATATAACTTTGGAGTAAATGCTGGTCTGTTTCAAGTAGCTCATCGAGACTTTGGGGAATTACAGACACGTGTACCTGTGCTGGATGCTGGTTCCTCCTTTGTCACCTGAGGGAAAATCTACTCCATTTTCCCAGGTACAGTTTCCTTGCACTTGGTTTCCTACCCTCCCTCAACTTTCAGGATGTCTAAACGTAAAGATGCACAAAGGGTTATAAGTCATGTCCTCCAAGCTACAAGGCTCAATTTGGTCAGACTGACTTGTATCAGGAACCCCCCCCCCACACACAAATACACACACACACAAATACACACACACACACAAATGCACACACACAACACTTCGAGAGGTTCAGATGCAGAGTCATCATGTACAGTTTTTCTTCCTTGCCATCTCAAAAATGAGACAACCAGTGCTGCCTTTTCCAAAACCCATTTTAAGAATCATTTCTGCCGTCTTCTCTTTGATCTTTTGTACACTTTGGGAAGAATAATATTGGAGGAAATGCATACAAATAAAGGCCTGCCCAGTTTAAGCAGACTGCATCCACTGCTCAAGATAGCTTAGAAGGTGCTCTGAAGCAGAATTTCTTTAGCCGTCTACTGGTCAAAGCAGCATAGAGGTCTTTCACTTAATCAATCTGACTGTCAATCTACAGAAGTCTCTGTGCAACATTCATTTATGTACATCCACAGAGGTCCTGCTCAATCTGCCATTACACTGTCTCGAGTTGGTACATGAATGGGGTCAGACATGTCCCTGAGAACTAAAGTCCAGTTCCAGTCCTGCATGGCCAACCTGCAAAAGGTGATAAAGAATGTGTGCCTACCTGCTTGTTTATGTCTATGGTCAGCTTTGCCAGTATCCACACATTTTTGAAAACCTTCAGGGCACTGATTACCGACCTCATTTCCTTGACATTTATACAGAGGCTCTTGCTGGAGCATCAAGAGCCCTGTACTTTGGGGTGCAATTTAAGTGCTCCCAAGACTACAGCTTAGGCATTAGTGATAAGAGTTTGATTTAGCTGTACTTCTGTCCTGATAAGTTAACACTGGAATGGTAACAAAGGATTTGGAGCTGCTTATCTCCACGTATTCCTCAGAAGCTACTCTATCTTTGTCATGTGTAATTTAGCTAATGGCACCATCAAAAGAGTAGATCTGCATGGTGATTTAGTTTGGGTTCCCCTACCAGAGTGGAACAGCTATGTGAACACTAAGACCAGAGATTTGAACCTGCTTCAGAAAATAAATCATGGTGGGCAGACATTCTTCTCACGATGACTACCCTTTCTCTGGAACAGATCAAGCAATGTAACATAACATATTACCTTTAAAAAGACTTTTAATTGGATAGATATTCACAAATTCACTGCCAGCATTACTGGTTTATTGCACTTTGACAAAGGAAATAAGATCTAAGGGTAGGTACTGGCAGATGAAATTAAGCCTGTTGGAGGATGTGCCCTACGGTGCCCCCCTCTCCAAAGGGCAGCTCATTTTCCAGCATGGGTAAAGGCTGGACTTTTATTTACTGACTGTGAACCCCAGAATGGTAGTGTAAAGCATAATTCACAGCCCTTTGTTTCTCCTCCTAGGAGTATGCATGAATAAAGCAGTCACCTAGGTATGAGTAAACCTGGATGCTCTTGGTCCTGTAGTGTGCCATCATTGGGGCCAGACATTTTGGGAAAACTGAACAGTGGGCAAGCCAAAGGGCAAAGAAGTAAACCAATAATGACGCTAACCTACCACAAATCTCAGCTACTGCCTGAGACCTCTGGAAATATGAATGCGGAGGTAGGCTTATGTGATGGCCACAGTAACAAGACGTGCCTTATGTTTTAAGAGGGAAAGTAAGGCCTGTAGTTTCAACATGCTGAATTCTGGTACTTTTAGGAACCTAAGCTTGGCAATGTTTTCACTTGGCCAAGGAATAATACTAGCCAGTGTAATGATTTAAGAACTGCTTCTAGTCAGAACTGTAGTGCAGTCAAGAGTGCTGGGCTGCGTACTGATTTGATGCGGCAACCCATTAATAACAGCACTCCATCTTTACCTAGTAATCCCTCAAACCATTACAATACTACCTTAAATAGGGATTCTGAGACTAATGCTACTACAAACTCCACTGGCAATTGTTCAGATATGACCATCTCTGAAGATGCGAATGGTGTGAATGGTCTCCAACGGGCAATTACTTTGGTTCTAGGAAATGATGCGTGAAGGAAAATTTCTAGCATGGCTTGGATGCCAGGAATGCCGGGTCCAGCAGTGGTTCTATCCAATTCCTTTTACCCATTGCCAAGGTACACTGGACCAGCAGGGACTGGTCACAGAGCAGGGGGAAGGCGAAAAGGAAATTACCAACAGAACAAGACATAAATCAATCACTGAGAAAGATGTGGAAAAGTACAACAACTTGAATGAGTTGAACCTAAGAGATCTCTTACTCAGCATGAGCTGTGCGTGCTGAGAAAGGGGCTCTCATTTATACCAACACAACATTGTAAATTAACTGATAATGTATTGGACATTAAATTGTTTGTAAGAAATGTCTCACTCAAGTTGCAGTTTGGCAGCAGTGAAGATGTTACGAATGCAAACATATTTAAGAAACAGTTTATATATGCCTGTCTCACATCCCCTCCTGGAAGCCTTTGCTAAGCTGAGAATGATTTGCATGAAGCTTTTAGTAGCAATAGGGCTGGCTATAACAATAATCAGACCCCTATGGAAAAACTGGCTCGGAGATCTTTATGTGATGACAACAGCATAGTTATTAGACCAGCTGATAAGGGTGGCTCCTTCGTTGTGATGGACTGACATGAGTATTACAGGTTCATACGTAGGTACTAGGCTATTAGCCCTAGGGCCTATATAAGCCTAGCCAAAAAGGTCACCCAAGAAAATTATTCTCCTGTGCCCCTGTCGAGCAGAGCCACAGGGTGATCCCCGGGGTGAATTTCCTATTTCCCATCCAATCATCAAGATTTTTCTTTAAGAGTGCTAATGAGGAGCTTTGTTTGATATAGATAGGAAGTTTGTTCCAGAGTATGGAAAGTCTCTGGGACAGGAATCTATTCCTCCAGCATGTTTTCTTTATTGTGGTGGCAAGGTATAACAATCTGACCCCTATGGAAAAACTGGCTCTGGGATTTTTATGTGATGACAACAGCACAGCTATTAGACCAGCTGATAAGGGTGGCTCCCTCATTGTGATTTTGAATGATAGTGAGCATTATACTACTGTCACTAGGAATGATCTAAGTCTCTTCAAGTGGGTTATTGACAATACTCTATTGGATGTTTGAATGATAAAAAAATTAACCATGAGGTGTTTATTTCCTGGTCAATGAGACCTTGATCCCTGCTATACAAGGTCAACTCAAGGTTCATAAGGATAGACAGACCACCAATGAGGCCCACAGTGGTTGGTAGAGGATGGGTCACTGAGCCTTTCTCCATATTTGTGGAGAAACATTTGCAGCCGATACTGGATAAAAATGAGTGCGTGCTCAAGGATTCTAAGCAATTTTTTGGGAATTTGATTTTATTAAAACAAAACCACAAGATTTGAGATGCTTTTTGGTAACCAAGGATGTGCAGTCCCCCCTTGGCTATAATCTGCACAGCCTCCATTTGTCTGAGGTAATTCTGGACCACTATTTGGCCCTTGTTTGGAAGAAAAATTTATATTTGGAATTCAGAGGGTGAAACATGTTTCACCGGAGTCTTTGGCCTTTCCTCGGCCCCCCTCCCTTTTTATATGCTATATGCCTGGTGTCCAAAGAAAGTACAGTTATGTACACTTACCATAAATGTAGATGGTAGAGTGTATTCATGTTGCAGTCATCACACTTAGGTTATCTACCAGCAGGTAGCCCTCAGTCAGCTCGAACACCAGAGAGTTAGTATTTCTGAGTCAGCTGCTGTCGCTTCAGGACTGACGTCAGGTCATCAGGGATATAAAAACAGGCAGCCAACACCACTGCATCAGTTTTTCTTGCCCCAAATGTCAGGAGCCCCCAAATAGGGAGCTAAGTTATGGAGAAAAAAAAACACCACCAATAAAAAGTAAATACCAACAGCCCTGTAAGGGGGTGAGTAAGATAAATAGGAAAGGAGTGTGAGAGAGAGATAAGGGGGTTGGAGGGTGGGAAACCAGGACTGCAACAGTGAATACACTCGAACATCTACATTTATGGTAAGTGTATACAACTATACTATGTTCTTCGTGTTTCACTGTTGCAGTCATCAGACTTGGGTTGATTCCCAACGCTGAAGAATAGGTGGAGGGAGTCAAGAAGAGTTGGGGCTGGCTAGTATTCCCTGAAGGACTGCTACTGCAAAACCCGCCCTGGATTTGGAAAAGATAGGAAGGTGGTAATGTTTGGTGAAGGTGTGAACAGAACTCCAAGTAGCAGCTTCCAGAGAATGTCCCTGGTAGTGATTCCTCTGAGAAAAGCTGTAGAGGTTGAAGTTGCCCTAGTGGAATGCATTCTGACCCCCTGAGGGGGTGGTTTCCCATGGTGTTTGTAACAGAAAAGGATACAGTGTGCTATCTATTTAGAGATGGTCTGTTCTGATATGGCCTTGCCCTCTGCCCCTGGTGCAAAGCTGACTAGTAACTGGTCAGATTTCCTGAAGGGCTTAGTCCTATCAAGGCAGAATCTGAGTTGTCTGTGCACATCTAAAGAATGTAGGATCCTTCCCCCCTTATTTTGAGGATTATGGAAAAAGGTGGGCAAATGGATAGATTGGTCAACAGCCACACTAGGCACCACTTTAGACATAAAAGTAGGGTTAGTCCTGAGGGAGACCCTGCCAGCATGAAAAATAATGAATAGTTCCACGCCCATAAGTGCTTGTAGTTCTGACACTTCTAGCTGAAGCGATGGCCAGAAGCAAGGCTGTTTTCCGAGAGAGGAATTTTAACTCTGTTAATGCTGCAGGCTCAATGGGGGGGGGGGTGTAGCGTGAGCTTTTCCAGCACAAAGTTAAGGTCCCAAGTGGGAGTGGGGGCTCTTCTTGGTGGCCTTAAGTTGTTAGCCCCTCTCAAGAACCGTTTGATGAGAGGGTGAGAGAAGAGAGGTGGCTCAGTGCTGCAATAAGCAGAGATGGTAGAGGCATGGATCTTAATGGAAGAGAAGAATAGGCCTCTGTGGAGTAGGTCTGCTAGGTAATTCAGGATGAGAGGCAAGGAGAGCTGTGCTGTATCCGCTCCTTTAGAGTGAACCCAGGAACAATACCTTTTCCACTTATCAGCATAGGATTTCCTTGTACTGGGTTTTCTGGCTACACAAATGAAATTCCAGCACCTGCTTGCTTAGGCTGGCCACTGGAGAATTCGAGGAATACAAAACAGCATTCCTCGCACGTACGGCATGCACGGCCAACCAAACTTGAAAAAACACCAAAAGGCCAGCATATATAGATCCACCTTTTACTTAGAGGTAAAAATAGAGGAGGACATATAATGCCCCAAACAAAATGTAATTCACTCAACTCAGACTAGTTTCGGCTGTCGCCTTCTTCAGTGAGTAGTAACAAGACATTTCACCAGCACCCCAGTCCTGAATTTATATAACCCCTAACCAACAGGAATGGAGCTATATACCCTACATATGTATAAAGCATAATTATTTTGTCAAGCTGTAACAAATATATATATATATATATATATATATATATATATATATATATATATATATATATATATATATATATATACATATACATATATATATATATATATATACATATATATATATATATATATATATATATATATATATATATATATATATATATATATATATATATATATATATATATATATATATATATATATATATATATATATATATATATATATACACACACACACACACAGATGGCCACATGGGTATACACTGTAAATGCTGATAACATATTAATCATGTATAAACATGAAAATGACCACATAGTGATACAAATGAAAGTAACTACTTATCAAGGAATACAATATCAGTATGGGAGAAAATGATTCTTAAAGAATACAGTTCTAATGTCACAAAAAAAGAAAATATAATGATGCACTTGACAAAATGCTATATAAAAGTATACAAAGATGAACAATGTGACCGTACATATCTACTTGTCCTAAATAAGTAGAAAGGGGATGTTATGAAATATGGATGTATTAATAGGTCATAAATGGTCATTAAGTCCTGGTGGAAATAATGCTCCAAGATGTATGATGCAGTATTTTTCTTTATGACCGAGTATGCTTTGCCATCCCTGTTGGTTATGTCCGTTTTCCAGTGATTTTATCTATGATAGTGAACATAAATTTGGCAGTTGGATGTTTGACAGTGTGTTGATATAAAGCATTAGACAATTTTTTATTGCGAATATCGCTGCGATGTTCCCCAATCCTATTTCTTAAAGAACGTGAGGTTTTGCCCACAAAATGAGCTACATTGACAGGTCGCCAAATATATTACCCAACTGGTTGAACAATTGCCAAAGATTCTATCATCATACACCTTACTAGTGTTAGCGCTAGTGAATTGTTTAAGCTTATTGACTTGTGTACATGAGGTACAATGTCCACAAGGGAAAGTTCCCAATAGTTCATCCCCTGTTATGGTGAGCTGTTTGTACTTGGCCCCTCCACTTTCCTTCTGTTTGTAATGAGAAAATAGTGTTCCCAATATTTTGCCTCTCCTATATGAAAATGAGCATTGATTTCCCAGGATCCCCCGAAGATAATCATTGGCTAGTAAAATGTTCCAATTGTTGTTAATAACTCTCCTAACAATTTGATGATTCTTACCCAGGGTAGTAATGAACCTAATATTATCCTCCTTGGGATTGTTGCTATGGTCCTTGTATTCTAACAATGTTTGCCTTTCTTTTTGGTCAGTCCAAACTCTGGCGGATTTGATATCAAATATAGAGTATCCCCTATCCAAAAATCTATTCTTTAAATCAGCTTTGGCATTTACATAGTCAACATCTGAGGAATTGATCCTACGGATCCTCAGATATTGAGATTTGGGGATATTGCGGATGGTGTGGCGTGGATGCATGCTAGAGGCATGAAGCAATGAGTTAAACTGTGGGCATTTACGATGGATCTTGGTATATTAAGTGTATGGTCCCTGTTCCGATACACTGTGACATCCAAGAAGTCTATTTGATCCATGTGCGATGTAATAGAAAACTCAATTCCCCAAATATTGTTGTTTAGATATTCCACAAATTCCATAAGGTAAATGGCATCAGCACGCCACACCATCCAGCAATCATCTAAATATCTCCGCCAAATGTCCATTTCTACTAAATAAATGTTATGTAGGGGATTACATATAAGGCACTCCTCAAGATAGGCCATAAAAAGATCTGCATAAATTGGGGCAAAAGAGGCCCCCATGGCCGTACCTCGCAGTTGCCAGTAACAGTCCCCCTGAAAGTAGAATACATTTTTATTAAGGACATGTTCGGACATACAGATCAGCAATGTGTTAAAACCTGGTGGATATAGTTCGGCCTTGTTCAACCAATATTCTAAAGCTTGAAGCCCTGCCCAGTGAGGTATACTAGTATACAAAGATTTTACGTCCAACGTACACATCAACCATTCTGGCTCATGCTGTGTTATCCTCAATGATTTTCAAAAATTGGGTGGTATCCTGAATTCTTGCCCTAACCTGTGAGAGGAGAGGTTTGAGATATTGTGTTAGGAATACAGATAATGGTTCAGTAAGTGAACCATGGCCAGATACAATGGGCCTACTTGGGGGGGGTGTAATCGATTTGTGTATCTTAGGAAGTAAATATAAAATTTGTTTAGATGGATCCCTAATCTGAAGATGTTGAACAGTTTTCTTGGTGATAATACCCTCCTCTAAGGCTGCCTCTAAAAATGAATCAACCTCCTATTTGAATTTATTAGTGGGATCAATACCCATACGCATATAACATTGAGAGTCGGACAATTGTCTAAGACCCTCCTGGACATAATAATCCATGTTTAGAATTACCACAGCTCCTCCCTTATCAGCTTGAAGTATTACAATGTTATGATTAGATCTCAGTTCTGACAGTGCCTCCCTTTCAGCAGGGGTAATGTTATCTGGGCTAATTTGACCTTCCAAATGAGGAAAGTGTAGATCTTTGAGTATAGCCTGTTGAAAGATGGCCACATTCTTGTTCATGGGTGGTTGAAAAGTGGATTTCTGGAAAATAAAATCAGAAGATCTTTGAGTGGTAGAGGCGTCCTGTTCTGAAAAGAATATTTTAAGGTTAAGTCTACGACAGTAGTCTATCACATCTAATGAAACTTAGTATTGATCAGAGAAAAAGCTTGGGACAAAACTCAATCCTTTATTCAATACTTGGTGTTGGTCATCCATAAGTACACAATCAGATAGATTCAGAACATTGTCAAATTGTGTTTTCATTATTTCAGTAGAGATTGTATCAGTCCTGAGTCTGTTCCTATTTCTATTGGCATGTTTCCTACCCCCCCTAAAGGGTAATGAGTGTTGGTTTTCTTCTTGAGGTGAACTGGCTATTGTTCCACCCTCACTATCGGTGTAAGATGACTCCTCCCCTTCGAGGAATAAGCCAGGCTGCAAGGTTCAGGGTCTGCAGTTGAGGATGCAAGATCTGTCCCTCCTGCTGAGTGAGGAAGGTTGGGATCTGGGGTAGGTGCCATGGTGGCACTGATGACAGACTGCGCAGTTAGTGGGTACCAGTGTTGGCGTGGTCAGACTGGAGCAATCAGGATTGCCCTTGGTTTTTCCTGCCTTGAGTAGTACTCTTGCAACAGGCAGAGGGGGAAATGCATAGATTGAGAGGTTTACCCACTAGAAGGATAGGGCATCTACTTTCCAGGCCTTGCTGTGAGGTACCCTAGTGCAGAATTTGCTGAGCTGGTGATTGTAGGGGGAGGCAAATAGGTCCACCTTCGGGGTACCCTATTTCTGGGTTAGAAGGCTGAAGGTGTTGAGGTCCAATTGCCACTCGTGTGGGTCTAGGAGATTTCTGCTTAAGTCATCTGCCAGAGAGCTTTGTTTGCCTGTCAGGAATTGAGCTTGCAGATGAATCTGCATAGCCAAGGCCGTGTTCCACAAATTCATTGGCTAGCCTGCAGAGGGGATAAGAGTGGGTTCCCTGCGGCTTATTGATGTACCACATCACTGTGGTGTCAGTTTTGTATTATAAGGGGCACTGGTGATAGGGATCTTGAAAGCTGTCAGAGCGTGCTGAACAGCTAGCATCTCTTTTTGGTTGATGTGCAGATGAATTTGGTTTGGGCTCCAGTGGCCCTGAATGCATCTGCCATCCAGATGTGCACCCCAGGCACAGTCTGATGCGTCTGTGGTTAGGGTCTGGGTGGCATGGGGTTGTGTAAAGGGAAGTCCCTTGTTGTGATTTGCATGCTGCTGCCCACCAAAGAAACAATGAACGGAAACAAGGTATGATGGGTATGATAGTTTCAAGGCCTGAGAATGTTGGCACCAAATACTTTTTAAGTACCATCGAAGTTTCCTCATATGCAGTCAGGCATATGGAATTAGTAGAATGCAGGAGGCCATGAACCCTAGAGCCTGCAAGATTTTCCTTGCGGATAGCTGCGTTCTGGTGGCCACTTGAGCAAAGTAGCCTACCAGATAGGCTTTTTTTTGGAGTAAAGAATGCCATCTGGGATGCTGTGCCCAAGCTTGCTCCCAGGAATACAATTTTTTGCCTGGGAACTAGTTTTGATTTCTTTTCATTGATAGTGTACCCCAGGGAGGTTAGTAGGTCCTTTACAAACATTAATTAGGTGTTGCAACAGCTTTTCCTGTCTGCCTGAATCAGGCAATCGTCCAAGTATGGGTAAATTTGAATTTTTCTCTGTCTGCAATAGGCAATGCTGGAGCCAGGCACTTTATGAAGACACTGGGAGCAGTGGATAAGCCAAAGGGAAGTGCAGAAAACTGATAATGCATAGATCTTGCCCCGAAACGCAGACATTTGCTGCACGAGTCCCTGACATGGATGTGCAGATAGGCTTCCTTTAGGTCTAGGGTTGTTAACCAGGCATCTTTGGTCAGCACTGGGAGTAGCTGCTGTAGGGTGAGCATTCTGAATTTTGCTACCACCAAGGTGGTGTTTAGAATGGAGAGATCTAAGATTGGGCGCCAGGTGCCCTCTTTTCTGGGTACCAGGAAAAGTCTGGAATAAAAACCATGCCCTACCTGCTCTGCAGGAACAGGCTGAATTGCCCTTATGGAGAGCAGGGATTGAACTTAGTTTTGTGCCTCTGCCCACTGGTTTGGAGGAAGGTCTGGGAACCCTTTTGAGGTTGGCAGTGTGTGGAAACAGAATTTGTACCCCTGGGATATTATGTTGGTGATGGAGGTCCAGTTTTTTGTATGGTGGGCAAGTTTTCCTCCTAGGGGTACGAGCAACTAGGCAGAGGTGAGGAATGGAACTGAATAGTCATTGTGAATCTTATCTGTAAGGGGGCGGCTTAGCACTCCCTGATTTAGAAGTGGAGGTACTCCATTGCTTAGATCTCTGCATACTCTGAGACTGTAATCTGGTGGGGTCTGTTTCCCCTGGGTCTAGTTTGAAATGGGCTGGAAAGGACTAAGGTTTCGAGGGGCAATGCCTACTGAACCTTGGAGGCTGCACTTGCAAAAAATCTTTGGACTGTCTGCAGACTTCACCTTTTCTTCCATAATTTTTAAAATCTCTTCTGCTTTGGTGCCAAACAGATTGTCCTTGTTTAAAGGAGCGTCCAATAACTTTGATTTGGCATGGTCTTGCAAGGTCTTGCAAGGTCTGCTCCTTAAGTCAAGCATGCCTTCTAAGCACAGAACCTGTGACTGCTGCCCTGCAAGATGCTTCTAGGGCTTCAAACCCACTTTGCAGGGTATAGGTTTGCTGACTTGGCTTGCAGAATGCAGAAGCTCCTCTAATTTTTTATTTTCTGCACAGTTAGGAAAGGTAGATAATTTTTACTTAATTTCCATAGTATGTTGCTGGTATTTCAGCATGTGGAACTGACAATTCAATGATCTAATGGCGAGAGTTGTAGAGGTGGGTTCAGGCGCCTAGGCAGCGAGACATTTCCCTGTGGTACATTTGACTGGGGGACATATGGCTGAAGTGACAGCTGCAGAGAAATATGGCGGTTTGCAAATTCCCTGTGGGCAAAGAGAAAAATGTGTTGCCATGCCCACAACTTCAAGAACCAAAGTCACAAGGGGAAAACAATGCCCATGGTCCCAAAAGGAACACGAGACAGCAGGCAATATGGCAGGCATCAGCAGCAGGCTGGCCAGAGGGCATCAGTGGCAGTACAAATGCAGTGCACAATGGGCAGTACCTTTATAATCAGTGTGTGCGGACCATTACCCCCTTTACATTCTCTAGGGAACATACCTAAAACGCATACTGGAGCATAAATATGACTACACTAGCCAGCAGGATTTCCTCCATGCTGTAGCACACTTCTACATGTTGTAGTTACATAATGTATTCTACACTGAGCACAACACTCATTACTTCTGCCTCCATGCATTTGGTTATTAAAGCTGTGAGCATGGCAGTATGTGCTTCTCTTTGCCCACAGGGAATTTGCAAACAGCCATATTTTTCTGCAGCTGTCACTTCAGCCATGTGTCCCCAGTCAAATGTACCACAGGGAAATGTCTTACTGCCTAGGTGCCTGAACCCTGCAGAGGTGTATACTTTTTTACCCCATCTGTCTAAAGCTTGGGCATCCCTATCCGAAGGGGTGGGATTCTTAGCTGTAGTTGCTTTTATTCCTTTAGGTCCTTGGGAAATGACCTCTGGGTCAGCAGTAGGATTTTTGAAAAGAAATTTGAGAGAGTCAGGGACACTATAGTACCTGCCTGGTTTCCTTGGAGCAGGGGGTAAAGTATAAGGAGTTAAACTGGATTCCATAAAGACATCATCCACAACATCCAGAACAGGAGGGATAGTGAAGGGTCTGTGCTGTGGTAAATCTAAAAATTCCCTGAGTCTCTTTTTCGACTGAGGATAATCCCGACATTCCCAGTGGAAATGTTCTCTCAAGGTATGTAGGGTTTCACCAAAAGAAAAAAAAAAAAAAAAAAAATCCTCTGGAGGGGAAGCAGAAGGAATGGATTCCTCTGCATCTGAATTCTCATAGGAACATAAAGGCATGTCTTCATATTCAGAAACCTCAGTCTCGGACTCTTGGTCAGTTAAAGCTGCTGGGGACATGTCTCTCTTTTAGCAGGGGAAGGCTGACTTCCCGTAATCAGCACGATCAGGTCCTTCTGCCATTTTAAGCATTTGAGATTGCGGCAAGGCAGCAGGCGCTTGAGTATGGGTTGTCGTTTTTTTAGGCGTAGCTTGTACTCTTGGCCTTAGAAACTCTGTAGTTTTAGAAAAAACTGAAGATGCGAAAGAAGTCGTCGGTTTGTGTCGAATATTGATAATGCGAAGAACTACCTCAGAAGCTAGTGCCTGCACAGCGGCTCCAAACCCATCCAAGGTAGAGACATCCGCAGGTTCAGCAGTCAAAGAAGAGTCTCGCAGCATACCGGACTCCGAACAAGTCTCAGTAGCGGCCTGGGAATCCACAGAAGCAGGCATCAGGGGCGGCGAAAGCACCTCACTGAATACCGGTGAACTGGCGACTAGCTTAACGGAAGCATCATTGGCAGTTTTGGACCCGTGCAGTCTGTCGCTGTCTTTATCCTTGCGTTTTTTCAGAAGATCGGTAGTCAAATGGCTTACTGAAGCCATTTCAGAATACGGAGATAGAGAATGAAAGTATTTAGCTACAATAAGGGCCCGGTGATGACTAGTTCGGGCGTTGAACAAGGCACAAAACAGACAGTGAGGTACGTCGAGGTTTGGGCCGAAACAGGTGACGCAGTAAGAATGGAAATCTCGGTGTGGTATTTGTTTTCCACAGTCAAGACAACTGTTAACTTTTTCTGACATCGGTTAGAGCAAGAAAAAAGGATCCCCAACGGCGTACTTAGCTTTAGAAGACTTAAGAATGATTCAATTTTGGAAACGAAAACTAAGGTAGCAGCCGACCGACACTCGTGCAAACTGCTTCTGGCTCCTCGGCAAAAAAGACTGATGTAATGGCGTTGACTCTTTTGATACCCCTGACATCAGTCCTGAAGCGACAGCAACCGAAGAAGAAATACTAAGTCTCTGGTAATCGGGCTGACTGAGGGCGACCTGCTGGCAGATGACCCAAGTGCGACTGATGACTGCAACAGTGAAACATGAAGATCTCCTTATTTCAGGGATCCATTTAGAAGCTGCATCTTCACATCCTCAGAAATCATTGCTGGCCAAGGCCTCAGTCCCTTTCTAAGATTCTAATGCTGCAGCCTTAAATGACAGAGCCCACACAACATCATACCCACATTTTACAGTACACTTCCTTAGTTGTAAAGATTTATATTTAGCCAAGAATGGAAGCTTTCTATTGTAACCCTGTAATCATCCACAACTCACAAAGTTCATGGGAAGCATGGTATTTTAAAAAGTGGTTCTGTCAGTTCACTGTCCCAAAAGTCAGGGTTCTGAGGTATGCACCTTTTTCCCCACAACTAATCATTAACTGATGTTCAATGTCACTGGGAGAAACAATACAACCAGGGCTCCCTTTGCAGATTACAGGGAAATCTAAATGATGGACTTGAAATAAGGTTCTTATACAAAATATTGAGGGGGTTATATACTCTATTGAAATATAACCTGTAAGACTTCTTAAACAGAGTAAAACGAATACTACTCAAGCCTCTTAGGGGTTGGGCGGAGGATGGCATTCTGACTCCGGGCAAAAACAAACTTAGGAAGGTTTCCCGAACTGGAGAAATAGCCAACAGCTTAGAAAATCTCAGCCCCAGCAAATAGGTAGTTTTCTATCTGGGAGACTAAGGCCTCAAATGTGCCAAAGGAAATATTTCCTCATGAAATAGAGCATACTCTTAAAAGACATTTCCTCTGGTGGGAATAGGATTGTCAGGATATCTTCACTGTCTACATCACAGAACAAGGGGGATTACATCTGGGATTTAATGTTCAGGTCCTTTTCCTTATCCACAAAAGTACAGGAGTCAGGGTACCTCACTCGACAGACATGACTTTTTCTTTTGGTTTAGACTCCCAAGCAAAGAGGGATGGGGCTGGCTTTTGGTGACAGGATATGCAAGAACAGAAAAAAAAGTCTCAAGTCAGCTTAACTTAACTTGGGAGGAAGGCAAGGCTGGTGGCTAA
>NC_056746.1:937757127-937852127 GCF_019279795.1 Protopterus annectens
AGGGCCCAAAAAGTTGAAATTTAAACTTTTTTCCCCTTGACGTGGCTTTCTTTGGGCAAGCATCGGGTTGGTCATCCTCCGGGAACAAATCGGACCCTATGCCCAGTAGCCAGGGGAACTCTGGTCTTCCCCCCTGGAAAATGGTGAAATTTTTGTACTTTTTGGGGGAACCGGGGTGTTTAGTGAGGCCCATGTCCTGTACCGGTGCAGTCATTCACCCAACATGCAATGAGTGATTTTTTGACCTGAGTGCATGCATTATGTGGAGGATCCTGGCACCTGCCAGGCAGCTGACAGTAACTTTCTCCTTGTTTAGTCTAGTGAGTGGAACATCAGTGTGCCTGACTATAGAGTCACCTATGACTCTTCATGAAGAGTACTAATGTCTTTCGGCTTTTCCCGGTTAGGGGTCGCCACAGTGCAACTTCAGTCCGCTAATGATGGGTAGTGGATTTTTACAGTGCCAAGTTGCCAGCCCGACGCACAACCTTCAAAGAAGGCACACCCATTCACGCAGCTATCAATCACAAAATAGCAGAAAAAAAATTAGTATCGTTATTCACAATAAATGGAGTGAACAGGATTGCATATATACTTTGTGTGTGTATAGAGAGAGAGAAATGGGGAGTGAGGAACTACATGGAATGGCCATTGCACGTAATAAAATTTAATCAAAATGATTTAACTATTTCACTAACACATCATTCAAATCAATTCCAAATAACTGAAACATCTGTCAAAATCACCCAAGATAATATTTATCAATGTGATTTTTTTGCATGGGGTGTTTAAAAAGTCATTCAACCACATCAAGGACCCACACACATGTATATGTATGGACACGTATAAAAAGGTATTACATATATGGATGCAATATTCTACACTGATGAGAAGAAAAGTCATCTGAAAAGTCAACACATTATCAACGAAATGCTGACAGACCACTGTGCACTTTACTAGGGCTAACCATTTAACGTACAAAATAAAAAGCAGGTGTTTCTGTAGAGGACAAGTCATCCTGTGCCCCCAACCCCCTAATTATATACACTAATGCCTGATATCACAATCCTCAAGGAAAGGGCATAATCGCCTACCCGAGGATAGCCAATCTTTACCACCTGTTTGCATCAACCGAACAGATGCCAAATTATGAGCATTTATATCAAAAGTATTAAACCCATCACAGTTGCATTTGTGTGCGCATGTGCATATATGTATCTGAGTGCATTAGCTATAGTCTCCAAACAGTGTTCCATTTTTTCTAAACTGCTAAAGCGAGTTCTCTATGATTGTACCAGGTTAAAGACCAGTAACGCGAACATTTTGATCCGGACTGTCATACATTTTCGCTATTCTCGGTGAGTGTTAACTAGGGCATAACTGTAGCATCAAACTGTTACAGATCTAGACATGTAATGTGTTAATGCAGGGGTCAAAACGTCCTGTACCCCTTTTTATATATATATGCATATTAACACACAAATAGTTTCTCCTCATAACTTGGTATCTACATAAAATATTTATGTTCCTCATGGCTTTCATACGGTCTGTACATTCTACTTGTTAGGCACATTTTTTATTAGAGTCACATTAACCAGTTGCATTGTTTGTTCCTCACTGTTCTTTGTGCCCTTGGCTCAGCCTCAAAATGGTCCACATGGATGAGTGTTCTGCCCTGATCAAAAAAATAAACTAAAATACTAGCACTTAAACACAAGCTTATCCAGGGAACACCAATTCCACTTTACACTGAAAGAACTATTACAACTACGCATTGCACACCCCACTTTATAACAGGTCTCCTGTTACATCTGCAAACTTCTAACTAGCATTACCTTTCCTTCATCTATTTCCAACAAAGTCGATGCTCATCCTGCTCTTTCCCTCCTTGGTGACTATACCTAAGTTTGCATTTGCTGGAATCTTGCAACCATAATTATGGTCTTTCTTTTGTAAACTCCTCCTGTGTGTTAGCCTTTACTCAAACACAGAAAACAAATCTGGGAAATATGAATCCAAGTCCAAATAGCTCCGACGCTATCACTGTGGTCGAACACCATTCCCACATAAAGCCAGGAGTAGTGCAGACATGAAGTATTAGAAAAAATTCCACACTATAGTTACTAAGCAGTGAGTTCAGACCAGTACTTTACTGTAAACTTTACCTATGCTATGTAAGAATTAGGACTATAGTTACTAAGCAGTGAGTTCAGACCAGTACTTTACTGTAAACTTTACCTATGCTATGTAAGAATTAGGTGCAGGCATGTACAAAATGTACCGTGCTACCGCGTCTGTATTAGATATTCGAACGCTTAAAAAAGTTCGAATCACTAAAGAACAAACTTTAGTGATCGAACGCTTAAAAGTCTGAATATCTATAAAAAGAATATTTAAAAAAAAAAAAAAAAAAGGTAAAGGGTTTATGCAGGGGGGCAGCCCACCTGCACCCCCCACACACCCCCGTTACTTAAATATACCAACTCAGAGATCACACTTCAGTGTGTTACAGTGTGGAAACGGAAAATTTCCCATTTCCTACACTGTAGTGTGATCTTGGAGTTGGTATATTTAAGTATCAGGGGGTATAGGGGGCTTGCCCTTTATTTTTATTTATTTATATTTATTTTCATGTATATTCGAACATTTAAGCGTTCAATCACTTAAGTTTGGTCTTTAGTGATTCGAACTTTTAAGCGTTCTAATATCTAATACAGACCCGTGCTACCTCTACCAAAATGGCATCTTTTGGAATAAAGTATGAAAACAGAACATCCACAAGGTCGTAATCATAAGCAATCTCTACAAAAAATCCAAAAAGGACCAGTAAAAAATGTCTACAGAATAGTTAAGTACATCTGTCTGTAAGTAGTAATGGGAATGGTATGGCTGTATGGCCATGTAGAACACAGGATTAACGATAAGGAGCTACTAATGAGCTTCATCCAATAGTCCTGGGATTGAGTCTTTCAATATCAGTTCGTTTTGTGCCTCAAGCAAGTTTCATTCAGACAGTGCCCCCAAAGCACTCCAGAAGACAGGCACTTACTCCTAGTAGGTTTACTCGCTCACAAAAAACAGATGCAAGTTCTCGTTCACCTTAATCCAAGACTGGAATTGTTGAGACACTCCATTTTTATGACTTTCATAATGACATGACAATTCAAGTTCAAGCTTGTTGCTATAGCAATCAATGGGGCAAGTGAGTGTTACTGTTTGTGGTTCTATGTACCTAACAGAAGAGACTAATGCTAGTTCAGGTCAAAACTAGTATGAAACACATTTCTGTCAGTTCACTATCCATTATTACATTAGACTGATGTTCGTTTATATTAAGACTGACAAAACAGTTCTCTACCAGGCACAAATTGAAGTGAAAATGCTGGCAAAAGAATAAGTCAGATTAGTGCAAGGGCAATCAAAGTAGCTGGAGAATAATGAGCCCTGCAAATAACGGTCATGTGAACAGCACTGGCATCACCATGAACATCTCCTGCAGTGAATGGACAGAGAACTAACCATGCAACAGGCAAAGCACTGAATTTAAATTGTACTTCGAACAGGATACTGCTTTCTCAGACATCCTTTTTCACAACTTCAGACAAACTCTTTTTTAGCTGTAATAAAGTACTCCCTTAACATTGTGACACTTCTTTCTGATCAGCAGGCATTGCATGCTCAAAACAGAAAATATTAATGAAAATTTCTTAGCAGAACTGCTTACCACACACATGCTCTTTTGTGCCCTCTGCAGGTACGGGGCATGGGTTTGATGCAAACATTTTCAGACAAATAATCCTAGTATTAAAACTTTATCTTATTTTTGTTTTGCAAAACCACCACATAAATAGAAAGCAGTCACTAAAGCCTTAGCAGTGAAAGAGGTATTAAGGGCAATCTAATGTGTGTGTGTGTGTGTGTGTGTGTGTGTGTGTGTGTGTGTGTGTGTGTGTGTGTGTGTGTGTGTGTGTGTATAAACAGGTTTACTACCTTTCTAAAAATTAGACTAGTACTTCATATGTAAAATGCTTAGGAAATCATTTTAATAAGCAAAATAAATTCTGTATTTTGTCACAGTCCTTTTAGAGTTGAATTCAAAACAATCTGCTATGGGACCTCTCCCCTTTAATCACGCTTAAGATAATTAAAATAAAATAATGTGACAACAGTAGAAGCCCTCTTCGCCTTTAACACTTAAGGCTACACAAAAGCCTTTTATCGGTTTTGAAAGAGATAACACTGCTAAGTCATCTACAATTAAATCTAGTCTCCCGACTCCAAAAATACAGTACTCCTAGAATTAAGTGAAATCTACCCATCCTAGCCTGACTGGTGTGTGGAAAGGGTTATATCAGTACACAGCCACTCATTTTAACTGGTTAAGAGTCAGAAGACGTATACAAGAACCCACAGCAAACCTGACAAATACACACTGTCCTTCCTACCTTTTGATTCTAACCCCATGCATGACATTAACAATATTTATCAAGCCTTGTATACTATTACAACATTCATCAGTCTAACATGCTCTTTAAAACAAGGTATAAACATTTAGAAATGCCTCTAGAAACTAAGACTACAATTACAATTGCCAAGACTGGCAATTACAATTGCCAAGACTGGCAATTACAATTGCAGTGCAGCACAAATTCTTATTGGTCAAACATGTTATACTTACTTGTGAAAACTCAAAATCTTTCTGATTAGCGAAGTTTAAAATATAGTTGACTCTGAATTGGTTTTCTGGATTTGCTAAAGGAACAGGCGGTACCAAAGTATTCATTGCTGTTACTATTGTCTGCAAACAAAATTTAAAAAGAGTTTCAGAGTAAATTAAAACTTTCTAGTGCAGTCAATGTTTTTTTTTCTTATTATAAAATCCATACTTACATCTATAGCTTCTTTAATATTATTTTTAATATCCTGAATTTTCTGCTTCTTCTCCCTTTGATTAAAAGAAAAAAAAGATAAGTTTTACACTTTTGCAAACAGCTATTCATGGAGGAATTAAGTAAAACAAAACAATGCACAGACATCTAAGAAGCCCCTTCTGCTTCAAGTTTAAGTTATTCTCTGGACAAAAGTTGGTAATTTCAATAGCATACAGACAGCAACAAGTAAACTACTATTCTTAACCCTACCTTTAATATTGCTTTGGAGTTTGAACTCACATGCTCCTACCAGCACTACTCATTACCTGGGGCATTTTAATTTGTCTCCCCATACCAACACTACTCTTACTTGATTTGTTTTGCTTTACGTTGCTTATAAAGCCAAAATGCTAACCATAAATCTGTGGTTCTCTTGTGAAATGAGCAAGCGTGATCACTCAAAGATGTCTTCACTACAGTGTCAATTATGTTGGCAACTCTTCAAAGAACTTTTATTATTACAGAAAACAAGTGACATAGCCAATTTAGCCATTTTCCTCAAGTTCTGAGTACACTAACCTTAAACAATACAGTTAGGACCTCACTGTATAACTATAAATGTTCAAGTATGTTCATTCTTGCATTAATAACTGTTGAGACTTCTATTACAGAAGGACTGAAATATGGTTTGACTGACATCTTAGCACTTTCTCTTCTACCTCCAAGTCCACAACACGCTTTATGCTTTCTTGCTCCAGTAATATAAACATGTACGGTCTTGCAGCCACAGCACTGACTGTCCTGGGGGACATGACACCCAGGAATGCAACTCAACCAGAAGGCCCCCAAACTCCCCCTCCAGGTTCTAAGTTAGTCTTCAGATTCTAAGTTAGCCTCCAGGTTCTCAGTCATTTGGAAGACTACTAAAGATTATGGATAGGTCTGGCTCTTAGGAGGAACAGTCACAGAAAATCCTGCAAAATGGCAATGGGAAACAATGCTCTTACCCTACATGCAATTCTCAGACTGTAAAGTGTGACCAGGTGACTAGGTAGATGGAGTTTGGGTGTTTATCTCCATAAAGAAGACAGTGGCAGCAGAAGTAGGCCTAGTGGCATGGGTTCCAATACAGGCTGGCACATGCCTGCCATTATATCACTAACAGAAGCAAATACATTGTGCAAGCTATTTGGATATAGTATCTTCCTTGTTCTTTGGAAATTAAATGAAGAGCTGTTCAGGTTTTATTTCTTTTGTCCTATCCATATAAAATCTCAACTGCCTATACACATCTAAGAAGTGTAAAATCCTTCCCCTCCCCTTGCTCTGGGGGGACTGGAGGAAAGAGAAAGAAAAAGAAAAAAAGACAAGAAGGCAGATAACCTGATTTAGGCAGATTTGTTTCAACTCCATAGTCATGAAAGTAGGCTTAATTAAAAGCAGGACCCTGCATTTGTGAAAAAATAAGAAATGGTTCTTTGTATGTGAGGACCTGCAATTCTGTAATCCTTTTATCAAGGTTACCTGCCATCAGAGGCACCTGGTTCAGATGGTGGCAAACTTTAGTTCACCAGATAGTAGTTGAGGTCCTACAGTGCAGTAAACCTTTTTTAAAGCTATGTCAACACCCTTGAACTGTTTTACAAGCAACAAAGCACAAGGAGTGGGATCCCAAAATAGACAAGCTAAAATGGCTTAAGCATATACATTCACTGAGGCATAAGACAACCGTGTTTCTGAAAGGTGACTGGTGTGTGAATTAAGACCATGGATGCTTTGTGGGTCCCCGAGTCCTGACTCTCTTTTGGCACCAAGGAAAAACTTTTCCACTTGGCTAAGATCTTCTTTAGAACAAGCATGTCCCATTCAAAACTATGCTGAAAGATGACTGCAAGATCAGCCATGCTGCGACAGCCTTAACTCATTCATGCTGGAATGTATAAATGACCCACTTGGATTTGTATCAAGTGATCCATACAGTGGGGCAGTATTACAGGCTCTGTCCTTACTAGACGCATTAGGAGGATGAATGTCGTCTGGACTAATTTTTATCTGTAAACCTTCACCCTATCACTTGAACAATTAAGAGCATTGGAGGGGGAACAATTAAGAGCACTGGAGGGGAAAAAAAAGAAGTGCTAGCAGGCCTTCCTAGCTTAAGGAGAAAGCATTTGCTGCCGAGGTCCCTGCTACTAGTACCCAGATTCAGAATTTTCTGAAGAAAAAATGTTTGTATCTGACATACTCCAGCCTGTCAACAATATCCATAAATATGTTCTTGCTTACCTATTTTGTCCTCAACAGATGGCCTGAACTTCTTTTGAGATGGGATATACGCCAATGGTCATTCCTGACTGATGGCACAGCTCTCATGCATGCACACTGCTAAACTGCACATTGCTGTGCTGTCTGCAAGTATGTGCAGGACTCTCAGTTTCAAAACAGGTTTGAATACCTTGATGGTGTTTACAATGGTTTATTTATTTTGGGTTTTGTCGTAGAGCCCCTGGATACTCAGACCCCAGAGAGTGGGTCCAAACAGTTGTCCATAATGTCTGTGGTTAGCATCTAGGACTAGCCAGAAAGGAAACTCCTAAATGACACTTCCTCAGGGTACTATTACAGCTTCCTTATATGTAGTCTTGTTAGGGGTAACATTGGGATGGAAGGACCATGTAAGCCCAGCACCCTCAGGAATACTTTCTGCAGTATTACTGGCTTGAATTAAGTAGTTTAACAAGAAAAGCACTTTATCTGAGTGGAGGAAGGGCCCCTGGTGTTATGACCAGTAATGCCCTTTGAAACAGGACTTATTTCCTGGGCAATAAATGAGATTTCGTAAAGTTCACACAGAGTAGTACAGTTTTGTACCTACCATGAATGCAGATGTCAGAGTGTATACACTGCTGCAGTCATTACACTTGGGGTATCCTGCCGTTAGGCGGTTACCCAGTCGGTCTGAGTCCCAAATTCTTGGTCAGGTGTTGGGTGCTGTCGCCTCCTCCCGGACGTCAGTGCGACAGGGGTATATAAGATGCAGCCGACGCCATTTTCTTCAATTTTTCTTGCCCCAAATGTCAGGTGCCCCCAAATAGGTAGGCAATTCAAATTGCTAATAAAACATAAATAAGAAAAGCAAACAACTTTCAGCTACCAGCAAATACTCCCCACAGGTAGTAAAGGGTAGAAGACATAGGTACATACCAGCAAGTAACAGGGGAAGGAGGGAGGGTAACCTGGACTGCAGCAGTGTATACACTCAAAGATCTACATTTATGGTAGGTACAAAACTGTACTATGTTCATCGCATTACACTGCTGCAGTCATTACACTTGGGTAAAATCCCAAAGCTGAGGTAGGGTGGGTGGTTTTATAAGGCATTAGGGGTGGCTGTAAGGCCCTGCAGCACTGCAGTGGCGAAGCCAGCTCTGGATTTAGAGTATAGAGGCAGATGGTAATGCTTGGTGAAGGTATGTACAAAACTCCAAGTTGCTGCTTCCAAAATATCCTTGGTAGGTACTCCTCTGAGGTAGGCAGTTGAAGTGGCTGTTGCCCTGGTAGAGCGAGATCTAATGCTGCTAGGTACAGGTTTCCCATGGTGTATATAGCAGAAACGTATACAATGTCCTATCCATTTTCAAATGGTCTGTTTTGAAATGGCTTTTCCCTGTGCTCCTGCAGCATATGCTACCAATAATTGCTCAGATTTTCTGAAAGCTTTGGTTTTGTCCAAGTAGAAGTGTAACTGCCTGTGAATGTCCAAAGAATGCAGTAGTCTCTCCCCTTTATTCTGTGGTTTTGGATAAAAAGTTGGCAAGTGAATAGTTTGGTTTAGAGCCACACTGGATACCACCTTTGGCATAAACGTAGGGTTAGTTCTTAAAGACACCCTGTCCTGGTGGAAAATGAGGAAAGGTTCCACTGCCATTAGTGCCTGCAATTCTGACTCTCTTTGTGCTGATGTTATTGCCAAGAGCAGAGCAGTTTTCCAAGAGATATATTTTAATTCTGCTGTGTTAGCTGGCTCAAAAAGAGATAAAGTTAATTTTTCCAAAACAAAGTTGAGGTCCCAAGTTGGAGTAGGTGCTCTACGGGGCGGTCTTATGTTTTTTGCCCCTCTGAGGTATTGTCTTAGCAAAGGATTAGAGAAAATTGGTGGATCCGTGTTGTAATGAGCAGAGATGGCAGAGGCGTGGATCTTGATGGATGAGAAGGAGAGACCTTTGTCCAGCATCTCAGTTAAATATTGTTGTATCTGAGGAATGTTTGGGACAAGAGGGTCAAGGCTGTGAGCTTGGTTCCAGGCACAGAATCTCTTCCATTTATCCGAATAGGCTTTCCTGGTACTAGGCCTTCTGGCCTCCAGAATGACATCCATAACAGCTTTGGAGAGAGGCATTGCTTGCTTGACTAAGGAATCTTCCATGCAGCTAGGTTTAAGGTCTTTAGCTGGCTGTGTAGTATCTGGTTGTTGTGCTGAGTCAGCAGATGTGGGATTTGAGGCAAAATTCAGGGTGGTCCTTGTGCTAAGTTCTTTAAGATTGGGTACCAGTGCTGGTGTGGCCAGTCTGGTGCAATCAGGATCATCTTTGGCTCTTCTTGCCTGGCTTTTATGAGTACCTTTGGCAGGAGAGGTAGTGGTGGGAAAGCGTATATTTGTAGGTTTTTCCAGCTGAATGAGAGGGCATCCACTTTCCATGCTTGTGGATGGTAACCCCTTGTGCAGAATTTCTGTAGCTGGCAGTTCATTGGGGATGCAAACAGATCTATGTCCGGGCTCCAGCATTTCGGTTTTATCATTTTGAATACTTGCGGATTCAATACCCATTCGAGGGGATCCATGATGTTTCTGCTTAAGTCGTCTGCCAGTGTGTTTTTCTCTCCTGGCAGGAATTGTGCTTGCAGATGACCTTGATAGTTCAGAGCTGTGTTCCACAAGGTCATGGCTTGTCTGCAGAGGGGGTAGGAGTGAGTGCCCCCTTGCTTGTTTATGTACCACAACTGTGGTGTTCTCTTTTTAATAGTAGTTGTCCTGGATGCAGCAGGTCCTTGAAAGCTATAAGGGCACTTTGTACAGCTAGGCTAGCATCACTTTTTGCTTGATGTGAAGATGCCTTTGTTCTGCGGGCCACTTGCCCTGAATACATTTGCCTGCCATGTGTGCTCCCCAGGCGTAATCCGATGCATCTGTTTGTCAGTGTTTGCCTGGCTGTGGGTTGAGTAAAAGGCTGTCCTTTGTTGAGGTGACAAGCTTGAGCCCACCATTAAAACTCCTGTTGAAGGCAAGGAATTAGTGGTATAACTGTTCCCAAACTTCGACAGTGTTGAGACCATACATCCTTTAGGTACCATTGTAGTTTCCTCATATGCAGTCTGGCATATGGAATTAGTAGTATGCAAGATGCCATGTAACCCAAGGCCTGCAGAATTTTTCTTGCAGGAAGTTGGGTCTTTGTTGCCATCAGCTGAAAGTATTGTCAGTTGTACTTGCTGATCTTGCCTGAGATGGGCCATCTGGAACATTGTGTTCAAGCTGGCACCCAGGAATATTATCTCTTGTGAGGGCACTAGTTTTGATTTCTTTTCGTTTACTGTGTACCCCAGGCAACTTTTTTACAAACGCCAGATGCTTTAGAAGAATGTCCTTGCTCTCTGCTTGAATCAGGCAGTCGTCCAGGTATGGATAAATTTGAATTCCTTTCCGTCTGCAAAATGCAATTACTGATTCCAGGCACTTTGTGAAGACCTTGGGCGCAGTAGATAAGCCAAAGAGCAGTGCAGAGAATTGATAGTGCATTGAACCAGCTATGAATCTGAGGTATCTTCTGCAGTTTTGTCTGATAGGGACATGCAGGTATGCCTCCTTGCAGTCCAAGGTCACGAGCCAAGCTTTCTTGACCAGCATGGGAAGAAGCTGCTGTAGTGTCAACATTTTGAATTTCTGAACATCCAGGTAAGTGTTTAGAGAAGAAAGATCCAGAATGGGCCTCCAGGCTTTGTCCTTTCTGGGAACCAGAAAGAGTCTTGAGTAAAATCCTTGTCCTTGCTCCTGTGGTGGTACCTTCTGAATAGCTGTCATATCCATGAGTGCTGCAATTTGTTTTTGAGCCTCTGCCCACTGATTTGGTGGAAGATTTTGCATTCCTTTTAACCTTGGCAGAGTGTGAAAGTGGAACCTGTAACCTTGAGATACAATGTTGAGAACCCATTTGTCTTTGGTGATCATATGCCAGCTGTGATAGAAAAGTGCCAGTTTTCCTCCCAAGGGGGCTGCCAAGAGAGAGTTGTTTGGCAGCTGAAGTGGGAAGTCATTGGAGCTGCTTTTTATATGGTTGGGGCCTGTCTTCCCTTCTTTCTGGCCTGATGCAACCCACTGTCGAGGCCTGTAAAGACCTTGTGGTTGACCTCTACCTCTTGGATGTCTGTATCTGCCCTTTTAAGGTCTGTCTGTAACTGGAAAGGACCAATTCTTAGTTGGCCCATTTCTGCTAAATCTAGGACGCTGAACTTGTAAGAAATCCTTCACCGTTTGCATAGATTTTGCCTTATCCTCCATTTTCCTTAATACCTCTTCTGCCTTAACTCCAAATAACGCATCCTGCTGCAAAGGTACATCCAATAATTTTGCTTTAACGTGATCTGGTAACATATGTTCTTTTAACCAAGCATGTCTTCTAATGACAGAGCCTGTAACTGCTGCTCTACAGGAGGCCTCTAAAGAATCAAAACCACATTGCAAAGTATGTTTTCCCACTTCAGCTGCATGCAATAAATCCTGTATATCTTTAAAATTAGGAGGATCTGAATCTGGAAGCATTTTTTGTTTCAACTGAGACAGCAAAAATTGCTGATATTTTAGCATGTGAAACTGGCAATTTAAGGCTCTCATTGCTAAAGTTGCAGATGTATATACTTTCTTTCCCCATCTGTCTAATGCGCTGGAATCTCTGTCAGAGGGAACTGGATTTTTGGCTGATGAGGCCTTAACCCCTTTGGGTCCCTGAGAAATAGTTTCAGGGTCAGCAACAGGGCTTTTATACAGAAATTTGTGAGAGTCAGGGACTCTGTAGTATCTGTCAGGTTTAACTGGGGCTGGAGGTAAGGAATCAGGATTTAAGCTAGATTCAGTATACACATCATCCACAATATCTAACACTGGCAGAACAGCAAGGGGTCTGTGTTGAGTTAATAAAAGGAATTCTCTGACCTTTTCTTGGATTCGGAGTAATCTTGGCCTTCCCAATGGAAATGCTCCCTCATGGTATGTAAGGTTTCCCCAAAAGAGTAGTCCTCAGGCAGAGAGGCTGATGGAACTGACTCCTCAGCATCAGAATCCTCATAAGGGGAGGTAAAGAATATTCTAGGTCTGAGGATGAATCTGAAGAGATGGACACCTGATTGGATGAGTCATAGTCTGCATCCTGTCTAGGCCTTTTATCAGGAGGGGGATGGGACCCCCTGATCAGAGTGATTAGGTCGTTATATGGTATAATTGAATTTTCTACCAAAATAATGTTGGGCAAAATCAAGCCAACGTTTAATAGTGTGTTTATTAAACCTAGCACAAAACCGACAACCAGTGACGTCGTGGTCTGGGCCTAGGCATAGGATACAATAAGAATGGAAATCCTTATGAGGTATTTGCTTCCCACAAGAAATACAGTTATTAACTTTTACTGACATCGGTCGGAGGCAAGAAAAAGTTTCCCCAACAGGGTACTTAGCTTTGTAGAAGACTTCGGTTCTGCAGTCGGAATGAAAATCTCAGGAGACGGCTGACCAGCACTTACGAACTGCTTTTGCTTCGGGCACTGCGCGGCAAGAAAGACTGAAGAAAATGGCGTCGGCTGCATCTTATATACCCATGTCGCACTGACGTCAGGGAGGAGGCGACAGCAACCGATGCCGGACCAAGACTTTGGAAATCAGGCCGACTGGGGAACCGCCCGACGGCAGGATAACCCAAGTGTAATGACTGCAGCAGTGTAACACGATGAACATCCAAAGTTTTGAGACAGAGACCTGTAAAGCTTTCTGAAATCTTCTCTAAGATTGCTGCCTGAATGAGACAAGTCATCAAGATAAAGGTACAAGTGAATGCACTTGGTTCTGCAGTAGGCCAATTACAGTACAGTTTTGTACCTACCATAAATGTAGATGTCCGATAGGTATGCATCTGCAGTCCTTACATATGGGTTGTCCTGCCTCAGGCAGCCCTTCGGTCAGCCGGATTCCAAAGTCTGGGTCCGGCGTCGGCTGATGTCGCCCCTTTCCACGACGTCAGAGCGCCTGGGGTATAAAAGCGGCAGCCGACGCCATCTTCCTCAGTTTTTCTTGCCCCAGATGCCAAGTGCCCTCTAAGGAAGGCTAAATTTGGAGAGATGCAAAAAATCCAAACATGCAGAGCAATATAAAACAAATGCACCATAATAGATAACCCCAGCTAGCTAGAATGAGGGATAAGTACCCAAGGAGTACCACAGAGGGGTAGGAGGGAGGGAAAACCTGACTGCAGATGCATACCTATCAGACATCTACATTTATGGTAGGTACAAAACTGTACTATGTCCTTCAAGGATGCATCTGCAGTCCTTACATATGGGTAGAATACCATAGCCAAGCTGGGGGTGGTAGGACCCAAGAAAAGGATGGTGTAGCTAAAATGCCCTGCAGGACTGCAGTAGCAAAGCCTGCTCTGGATCTGGAATATAAAGGTAAGTTGTAATGCTTGGAAAATGTATGCACGGAGCTCCATGTAGCAGCTTCTAAAATGTCCTTTGTAGCCACCCCTCTTAAGAAGGCTGTGGAGGTGGCTGTGGCTCTGGTGGAATGAGGTCTAATGTTAGCTGGCACAGTTTTGCCATGAAAAGAGTAACAGAATTGAATGCAATTCCCTATCCATTTTGAAATTGTCTGTTTGGAAATTGCTTTTCCTTGTACACCAGCAGCATATGCTACAAAGAGCTGGTCAGTTTTTCTGTAAGTCTTAGTTCTGTCCAAGTAGTAGCGCAACTTCTGTGAATGTCCAGGGTATGCAGAAGTTTCTCTCCTTTGTTTTGTGGATTTGGAAAGAAGGTAGGCAGGTGAATAGCTTGGTTCAGTGAGACCCTGGATACCACCTTTGGCATGAATGAAGGATTGGTTCTCAATGAGACTCTGTCCTGATGAAAAATAAGAAATGGTTGCACTGCCATGAGGGCCTGCAACTCGGATACTCTTCTTGCTGAGGTTACGGCCAGAAGGAAGGCAGTCTTCCAAGACAGGAACTGTAGTTCTGAAGATGCTACTGGTTCAAAGGGAGGTAGAGTTAATTTTTCCAACATGAAGTTAAGGTCCCATATAGGCACTGGTGGTTTCCTTGGAGGGTTGATGTTGTTAATCCCTCTTAGAAACTGCCTTAGCAGAGGATGAGAAAATACAGGTGGATCAGTGTTGTACTCTGCTGAAATTGCTGAAGCATGAATTTTTATGGAAGAGTAAGAAAGGCCATTATAGAGCATTTCTGCCAAGTATTCCAGGATATGTGGAATGCTCATCACTGTCGGATCTTGGCCCTTTGTGGTGTTCCAAGTGCGAAATCTTTTCCATTTTGCTGAATATGCCTTTCTTGTGGAAGGCCGCCGAGCTTCCATGATGATATCCTTTACTCTCTTGGATAGCTTATCCTGGCGAGGAGTCAAGGTATTTTCCAGGCTGTCCGCTGCAAGGTTTTTAGGCTGGAGTGTAGAGTTTTGTAATTGTGTTGTGTCAGAAGAAGTGGCCATTGTGGTAGAGGCCACGGTTTTGAGCATGACATGCTCCTTAACAGTGGGTACCCAGTGTTGTCTTGGCCAGTCCGGAGCTATCAGAATCACTTTTGGCTGTTCTGTCCTGATCTTCAGTAAGACCTTGGTCATTAATGGAAGAGGTGGGAATGCATATACTGTTAGAGTATTCCAGCTGAAAGAGAGGGCGTCCACTTTCCATGCTTGTGGGTGGTATGTCCTTGTGCAGAATTTCTTCAGTTGATGGTTGTGGTGGGAGGCAAAAAGATCTATGCCCGGCCTTCCCCATGATTGTGTTATCTGAAGGAAGGTGTCTGGGTGCAGCATCCTTTCGTGTGGATCCATGATATTTCTGCTTAGGCTGTCCGCCAGTACATTGTCTTTTCCTGGTACAAACTGGGATTGCAGCTCTATATTGAGTTTTAGGAAAAGTTCCCAAAGATTCATTGCCAGCCTGCAAAGAGGGTAAGAATGGGTACCTCCTTGCTTGCTTATGTACCACATAACTGTGGTATTGTCTGTCTTTATTAGCAGATGGCCTTGATGCAGGAAGTGTTCGAAGGCCTCGATTGAATGCATCACTGCCAGCATTTCTTTTTGGTTTATGTGCAGGCGCAATTCTTTTTGTGACCATTGCCCTTGAATGCATCTGCCATCCATGTGCGCTCCCCATCCATGGTCTGAGGCGTCCGTTGTAATGGTTTGGCTGATATTTGGTTTGCTGAAAGGCAGACCCATGTTTGACTGGCTTGCTTGAGCCCACCACAGAAATTCCTTTTGAAGGCATGGAATGAGGGGGATCAAAGCTTCTAGGCTGTGACTGTGTTGAGACCATAGACTCCTTAGGCACCATTGTAGTTTCCTCATATGCAGCCTTGCTTGTGGAATCAGAAGAATGCAAGATGCCATGAAACCCAGGGCCTGCAGGATTTTCCTTGCAGTCAGCTGGGTTTGTTTTGTCAGATTTCTGAAATAATCCGGTAGTTGCTCTTGTTTTTCTTCTGTGAGAAAAGCCATTTGGGTGGTTGTATCTAGTTTTGCACCCAGAAAAATTATTCTTTGGGATGGAACAAGTCTTGATTTCTGAATGTTGACTGTGTATCCCAAGGCCTGAAGTAGGTGGATGGCATAATTCAAGTGTTTTACCAATGTTTGTTGGCTGTCCGCTTGTATGAGGCAGTCGTCCAGGTATGGGTATATTTGAATCCCCTGATGTCTGCAGTGTGCAATTACTGATGCCAGGCATTTCGTGAATACTCTGGGCGCAGTACATAAGCCAAAGGGCAATGCTGAGAATTGATAATGCTCTGAACCTGCAAGAAATCTGAGGTGTCTTCTGCAACTTTGTCTGATAGGGACATGCACGTATGCCTCCTTGAGGTTTAGAGTTACCAGCCAGGACCCCTTGCCCAGCATGGGAAGGAGTTGCTGTAGGGTCAGCATTTTGAATTTTGGCACAATGAGATAAGTATTCAGTGCAGACAAGTCCAGAATAGGCCTCCATTGCTTTTCTTTTCTTGGGACAAGGAATAGTCTGGAATAAAATCCTTGGCCTTGTTCTGTGAGAGGAACCTTTTCTATAGCTTTCATTTGCAGTAGGTTGGAAATTTGCTTGAAGGCCTCTGCCCTTTGATTCGGTGGCAGGTTTGGCATGCCTTGTCTTTTTGGTAATGTATGAAAATGGAATCTGTATCCTTTGTCTATTATTTGCAGTGTCCATTTGTCCCTTGTAATACTGTGCCAATTTTTTGAGAATAAAGATAGCTTTCCACCCAAAGGTGCTTCCAATTGAGCCCTGGTTGGCGGGGTCAAAGTCAAGTCATTGAGTTTGTCCTTGTGCAGCAGTTGTAGGTCCTGCACTACCTCTCTGGTTAGGAGGCTGCCATTGATGTCCTCTGTAGGAGCCTCTAGCTTGCCCTCTACCTCTGGCACGCCTGTTTTTGCCTCTCTGAAATCTGTCTGTCTGGAAAGGACCAATTCTTAGAAGGCCAATTTCTGCTGAATCTTGGTGGTTGGACCTGGAGAAAATCTTTGACTGTTTGTACAGATTTAGCCTTTTCCTCAAATTTCTTTAAGACCTCCTGAGCCGTGGAGCCAAATAACTTTTGCTTTTCCAGTGGTGCATCCAGAAGCTTTGCTTTAACATGATCTGGCAGAGTTTGTTCCTTCAGCCAAGCATGCCTACGTATGACTGCACCTGTCATTGCTGACTTACATGAAGCTTCCAATGCATCATAACCACACTGCAAGAAATGGTTGCTAACCTGCTGGGAGTTATGAACCAGATCCTTAAGTGCCTTGCGATCTAGGGGTTCAGGCGAAGATAGCTTTTTATGCAATTCATCTAACAAATACTCTTGGTACTGTATCATATGGAATTGACAATTTAATGCCCTCATAGAAAGAGTGGAAGAAGTATACACTTTTTTACCCCATCTCTCTAAAGCCCTGGACTCCCTTTCAGAAGGAAGTGGATTTTTATTAGTGGTGGTTGCAACCCCTTTAGGGCCCTGGGAAATAGTTTCTGGGTCAGCAGAGTGGCCCTTGTAAAGGAAATGATGCGAGTCCGGGACCCTGTAGTACCTGTCGGGTTTGACAGGAGCCGGAGGAAGGGAGTCAGGGGAAATGCTAGACTCAGAGTACACATCAATGACATTTAAAACAGGAGGAATAGCCAAAGGTCTATGCTGAGGTAAATGCAAAAAAGTCCTTAATCTCTTCCTGGAATCAGAGAAATCCTGGCCCTGCCATTTGAAATGCTCTCTCATGGAGTGAAGGGTCTCCCCAAAGGACAACTCTTCAGGAGGGGAGGCAGAGGGAATAGATTCCTCTGCATCAGAATCCTCGTAGGCCGTAAAGGCCTCCTCCTGGTAGTCTGATAGGGCAGAGTCATCTGAGGCCTCATCAGAAGACTGGGGATCCGTGTGCTCAACCCTGGGCCTTTTGTCTAGAGGAGGTTGAGAGCCCCTAATTAAGGAAATAAGGTCCTCAGCTAAACTTAAAATCTATGAACCGGTAGTGGATCCCTGAGGAATAGCCTTGGGAGGGAGAGATTTTGGCTGTTGAGCAGCTTTAGCACGTGTAAATGCCTTTATGGACATGGATGCAGGAGGCCTGGCTGCCCCACATGCTGGAGTAGTTTTATCTAGAGAAATGGTGTCTGATGTTTCCAGAGCACCGGTTTCAGAGGGGAATTCTATGACCGACTCAGAGGTGGCCTCCGGGACCGAAGTTGTCGGTTGTGCGGTTTCGACGGTCGGAAGCACCAAGGATTCGGTTTCAGCAGAGACAGAGACACTCGCGGTAGGCCTAGGCGTGGTTTCGGCCGAAACCACGGTCCGCGTGTGTCGGTCCTTGTCCTTCCGTTTTTTGGGTAACTGAGTAGTCGGAAGCTCCGACGGCATATTGTAACAGTAACTATCCCCAAAAAAATTCCTCTGCAAACTCCGCCCAATGCCTAAGAGTGCGTCGATTGAAGGAAGCACAGGCTGCACAGGCCGAGACGTCGTGGTCTGGGCCTAGGGCAGGGGAGGCAGTAAGAGTGGAAATCCTTATGAGGTATTTGTTTCCCACAAGTTAAACAATTAACTTTAACCGTTTGATCCGACATCGGCTGAGGCAAGAGAGAGTCCCCAATGGGGTACTTAGCTTTTTGAAGTCTTCGGTAGCTGAAATCACAGGAGCTGGCCGACCGGCACTTGCGAACTGCTTCTGCTTCGGGCACCTGCGCGGCAAGAAAGACTGAGGAAGATGGCGTCAGCTGACGCTTTTATACCCCAGGTACTCTGACGTCGGGGAAAGGGGCGACATCAGCCGACGCCGGACCCAGACTTTGGAATCCGGCCGACCGAAGGGCTGCCTGAGGCAGGACAACCCATATGTAAGGACTGCAGATGCATCCTTGAAGGACATTGGAGATGAGCACTCAGTGCAAACACGGAGTGCAGCAGATAAATCAAAGGGCAACTTAGTAAACTATTAATAGAAACAGCCTCCTGCTTCAAATCTGAGAAACTGTCCACTACGGCTAGATGTGCATATATAGATAGGGATTCTTAGGTTTGGAGTAATGATGTACACTTGTAGAGAGAGGATAGGTAGAAGGTCCTGCCAAGTTAGCATGTTTTAAATTTTTATATCTTAAGAAATTTGTTTAACCTTGAAAATTCCACAGTGGGTCTTCCATATGCCTTCTTTTCTTGAGACTACAGTCTGAAGTAGAAACCTGCTCCTGCTTATGTTCTTCATACACTCTGACTTAAGTCTTACAGCAGTGATTGAACCAAGTATTTGGGTTCTACTGATTAGGACACCTAAAACTCTGGTCTTCTTAAGAAATGTACTCTGTATCCCTGCCTTAAAATCTTCACAGCTATGTACCTTAGGTGATACCTTCCAACTATCCAACTGACAGGCCTAAATGACCACTACTTTTGTGGTAAGGGTTTGGGGAAGCAACAAGTGTGTCTGGAGAGAAATTAGCAAGAAAAAAGCACAGCTTTTCCCTCTCTGGGGCTTGGGTCCAAGGGCTCCGGGCTTCTTCTTTTAGTCTGTTTGCCATTTCGTGCAGAAGCCTTTGTTACCCCATCAACTGCTTTCATTTCCCTTGCCACTGGCAAGGAGTTTCTGATGTACTTTGGTCCACAGAAGTGAAACAACCATTTACAGACTGCACTTTTTCTTTTCCTCCAGTCTTTTAGACACTTTCTGCAGGAGATCCAGAGAGAAGCTCCTCCTCCAATGGGGCATGAAGGCGCTCTGCTTTAACATAGTCTGCTAGGGACTGTGCCCTCGTCTAGGCATGACTGCTTAAGACAGACCACATAGCTACTGCAATGCATGATGCAAATTGTGAACCACAGCCACATTTATTGAAGTACCAAGTGACTAGAGGTTACATAGGTCTATCACTTTAAAACCATACAGCCTTCATAAACTGGAACAGGAGAGTTGCCTGGTACTACACCATGTGAGTTTGGTAATTAAGGGCAATGAAGGCCAAAACTGTGTACATGTAGACTTATTTCCCAGTTCAGTCAACTGACACTATCACTGAGAAGTGCATCCTTTTTTTTTCAAACATCTCTATTAAATTGACACATGACAAAGGCAATGTTACATTTATATAAACGAAAAACATACAAAATGTTATCACTTTAGTTGCTAACAGTTTACATCAAGCACCACTGAAACAACTGTAGTTGTAAACATTATACATCACTTATAAACCATCCAGTCATCGTCAGTTAAACATATAGCTCATTCAAATCCTATCCCTTAAACCTTGTTCCTGCTCTGCATATATTGTTTCCACAAATCACATTTTTTCCTATGTAGTTTGCTCCTTCCCTTTTCTAAAGACCCCAATTCCAGTTGTTTTACCTGTCACTAAACTCGCTACTTCTAGTAAAGTTGGTCTAGGCTTTGATTTTAATTTTCTAGTAATTGCTTTTTTGGCACCCATCACAATTAGACTCAGCAAGGCTTTACTATGTCTAGGCAATCCTGATTCTGTAGCATAAATCAAAAAAATCATCTCCCCAGTCACTCCAATCTGCTCACTCAGCATCTCAGAGCAGTCTGCAGGGAATCCCAGCAGTCTGCCAGCTCATCACACTTCCAAAAAATATGTTCCCAGCTACCTTTTTCTTGCCTGTCACGCCTCCAACATTTGCTATCTTTTGCTATCCACCTGAGGAAAAATTATTTGGAGTCTACTTGGAGTATAAAAATACCTGTGTAAACACTTCCAGGCAAAGATCCTAAATCTATATTTGGGAGCTGTACATATATCCCCCCCCCCCCCTCATTGTCTCTTTGTGAATTACTTAACCAAGCTCTCTTCCCAATCCTTTCTAAACTCCTCTAATTGATTCTTATAATTATCATGCAATATTTTATATACTTTACTAATTATCCCTTTTTAACAGCAGCTCTGATATCAATCCTTGATAGGGAAAGCGATCTCTAACCTACAGTCCAAATAAATTCTTAGCCTCTTCCTATTCTATTACCTTTCCCTTTCTAGTTATTTGCTCCCAATACCTTGGTTCCTTTGCCAGTTTTCTCAAATTCCAGCCCCCTCTTGCCTATTATATGTACCCCTGATCACAGTCAACCCTATTGACAAAATCTCTCTCCTCCATTCTCGTGCTGATTTGGTTCTTAAAATACTCCCTGCTATTTTACGAATATAATATTCTGTATGATTTGGGTTGCTTTCTTTAAGAGTCTGCATCCAAAATCCCAATCTCCCCTTATTTCTTTATTTTCCTCCCTATGTCAGCATCATCCCTTTCCACTTTGAATTACAGTTTTCTGCTTGTGCTGTGTACAAGAGCCTTAACTGTGTTGCTCTAAAATAACCCTTCAAATTAAGCAATCCTAGTCCACCTTGTTCTGCTGGTAGAATCCTCTTATCCCATTTGACCCTTGCTGTCCTCCCTTCCCAGATAAAATCCTTCAACTCTCTTAATTGCTATCTACAACTTCTCCTCTGGTTGATAAAAACTGAGAAGTGCATTCTTGGTTGAAACCTCAGCTGCTTCCTTGCTGGAGTAGTTGACACCACAACTGATCCATAAAAGCACTTGAAGGAATCACCAACCTTGTAAAAATAGGGTGGTTGAGAGTAAGGAATTAGAAATCCAGTTCCAAGGATGCATTTGCAAAGGAATTCTCCAAGACTCCAATGACAACAGCAATGGCTAAGAGCTTACAAAGGCCCAGAACCTCGCTGCATCTTATACATACTGTAGAGAATTCCTTAGCCTCCTATCTGAAAGATCCTCACTCTTTGAAAGGTAACCACAAATTGGACAACCTCTGGTGAGGGAGCAGAAGCTAGTGTCTCTTCAACGTCAGACTCCTAAAGGGGAGAATATATTTGCTCAACATAAACCAGTTTATCGGCCAGTGAGGTGTCAGAGGACAATCTCTAATTCTTTGGACTCCGATTTCTTGACACGGGTGTTTACTCATAAGAAAGTTGCAGGATCATTAAGAAAAATGAATATTACAAACCAGCTATAAACTTTAATCATTGAAACAGCTACAGCCAGCAATTAGTATCCAACATACAGGGAGAGGGAGGAAAATTAAATACCAGAATTTGCAGAAACTACAGTAATGAAACAGAAAGGTATTTAAACACTTCTAAAAGCATTAGGGGCAACATAAGATCCTGACAGGGGGATGGGGTCATGCTGTGACAAACTGGTGGATGTACATTGCTTGCCTGGACTGCTTCACCGTAAGGTTTGGGGTACAAACTTCCTTACAGGCCTTTCAACATGTCTGAGACTTTGATAACTGTACCACTGACATTCTTTTAGACAAAATTAATGAATACCACCCTCATCCTTGGATACAATAATGCAGGAGTTTGAGTCCATGTCCTGTGAGAAGGGCACCAGACCGACTGATCGCTGGACCTATTTGGCTCAGGAGGGCATGCTATCATCAGAGTATGCCGCATTTTCCAAAGGAGTGATACTGGAGGGCTCAGTAAAAGAAGACACCAGAGTTAGGACTGCAAAAGTGCCACTGTGCACCAGATACTCAAGCTAGGAGGGCCAAATGATTCAGACAAAATCATAGGCATCTTTGTAATCCATCTCTAATATACACCGCCAAGTTTTTCCTTTTTTCAGTGGGATGTCAGGGGTGAATCTGGCCAAGGCTGTGGCATGTAACCTGGCAGTAATAGCATGTCACCACTGGACATCTTTTGGTTGCATACTGCACAAAAGAGAACTTGCAACTTTGTCTGCAAGCCCCGAGAGAAAAAGAGACACTAGGAAACTTTTTTGCGGGGGAGGGGGGCTGCTTTCTCAGTATAACATATAGCCCTGAAGCCCAAAAGCTTTTGTATCATGCATGCAACAAGACAAAAAATAGACAAGACTTGTTCCCCCAAAGGAGTACTGATCTGCAAACTCTGAAGGACTGACAATGCTATTACAAAGTATCTTGATGAGAAGGGCATATGCCTTACCTGGAGGGGAAATGTGCCAAGCTCTAGAAGTTGAGCAGGCTATTGGGTATTGTAGCAAAAGTCTTAAGAGCTGTTACTGAAATAACTATACAAAGAACATTACTAGTTGTCTATGTAAGATACATCACCTTCTCAAATAACTACATTCCTATTCTTAACTTTCCATTTAACTTTGCTTGAAAGCAAAACAGTTTTCATATTAATTACCTCAAACAGCAACTATTAAATGACAATTGTCCCTTAGAAATTGTGATTTCATATCCATTTTAAAAATGACTATCGCTCAATGGCAGGCAATACCATTTTCTTTACAGTTTCACAGTGAAAAACTATATAAAAATAGTTGCAGTAAAGTGCATTTCACTTGTCAATAAGACTAAAGTACGATTTTGCAGCAAAGTGTGACACCATTTCCAACTTCCTTCTAAATGCATCTGCAACACACTGAAGTTATAGCTGCAAATCCCCTATACCAAGACAATGACAATTAGATTACAAAAAACATTTACAGCATTCGACATCCATGGATAAAAGTACAAGATACATCCTACACTGATCAACTACATTAAAGTGACCATGAAAGAGACAAACCACTTCGCAGCTAAACCATGATAAGAGGCAAATGATTACCTCGGGGATAAAAATTCAAAGAGGGATATTCCAAAGTGACTGTCACTAGTGCTCATTTGTCTTGCCCTTAACTTTGTACTTAACAGATTAGGTCCTGTTTACAATTTGGCTCCCAGAAAAAGTAGACTTTTCTGAAAGACTCAAAACTGTAATGGAGAATTTTTTCTCAGATGATACAAGAATTTCATTTTGTCTTGATAAAAGTACAAAAGTAACATTTAAAGCAGGAAAGCTGTAGCAACAAAAAATATTTGTCTGGGACAGGAATATGATATAAAGCAAGTCTGAGCAGGAGGAAGTGTATAAATATTTGGAAAGTGGTGAAGTATTGACAAAACATGAACAAATCTTAACAAAATGTAGTAAGGCATATTTTACAAGACTAAAATTAATACTGAAAACAGCCCTGATATCTTGGAACAAAGTCCAAGTTAAAAACCAATTTGCTCTCCCTGTTCAAAAGTACAGTTATGTAAACTCTTATCATAACAGTAGAGGTCCTTCTCTTTAACTCTGTAGCATTCTTCACCCAAGGGATCTCCTGCCAAGGACAACCCAACATCCAGCCAGTAAACCAAAGCCTTTAGGTCTTATAGTTGCAGCAGGAACGGAACTTAACAGCCATCAAGGACAAAGGAGAACATATGCATCCAGATGGAAAGGAGGAGGACACCTCAGACATGAGGGCAACAAAAATACAGGGCAAGAGCTAGGACACAGGGGGAAGGAAGGAAGGGGGGACCAAATACTGCAACAGACAAGAGAAGGACATCTACTGTTGTGGTAAGATTTTACACAACTATACTATATAGTCCTCCTATATCACTGATGCAGTATTTGTCACCTAAGGGAGCGTATGAGAGGTTAAGAGCACTCTACAAACCCATGCAGGATAGCCCTGGCAAAACCTGCCCTGGCCTTGGAAATAACATTAAATACAACTATAATACATGTTAATCCTATTACAACTTCACATAATGCGCATTACAAATAACAAAATACAAACAAAACAAGATGCAAGACTCAACTTTAACCCAAATTAACTTCAAGATTCAGGCCCATGGGATGGTGTCCTGTAATTTAAAATCATTTTACTTTCTAACTCTATCATTTCTCTTAAAATCCCCCCCCCCCCCCCCAACATAATATAGGTTGAGCCAACATGCTAATGAAGAATCAGAAAGTACAGTTTTGTACCTACCATAAATGTAGATGTTCGAGTGCTCATACAGCTGCAGTCATAACAGATGTGTTATCCTGCCATCAGGCGGGTCCTTGGTCAGCCGAATTCCAAAGTCTAGGTCCTGCGTCAGTTGTCGTCGCTTCTTCCCTGACGTCATTGCAGCAGGGGTATAAAAGAGGCAGCAGACGCCATTTTCTTCAGTTTTTCTTGCCTCAGATGTCAGGTGGCCCCAGAAGGAAGGCAAACAATGTTATGCAAAGATGCAATGTTGATAAATCAAAAAACAGTAGTTGCAAGCAAATACACCATAAAAGAATACCCCAAAAAGGTTATATGAAAAGTGTTTGTCATAAGGCCTGTCCTAAGAGGGGATGGAGAGAGGGAAACCTGGACTGCAGCTGTATGAGCACTCTAACATCTACATGTATGGTAGGTACAAAACGGTACTATGATCATCGTGCATACAGCTGCAATCATAACAGATGGGTAGAATCCCAAAGTTAAGTAAGGGTGGTAGGCACTAAGTGGAACTAGGAGGGGCTAGGATGCCCTGCAGGACTGCTGTGGCAAAGCCCGCTCTAGATTTTGAGTATAGTGGGAGGTGATAGCGCTTGGAGAAAGTGTGCACTGAACTGCAGGTGGCTGCTTCCAAAATGTCCTTGGTAGGGACCCCCCTGAGGAAGGCTGCAGAGGTAGCTGTGGCTCTGGTGGAGTAGGATCTGATGCATGCAGGCACAGTTTTTCCATGAAATGAGTAACAAAAGCGTATGCAGTGGGCTATCCATTTTGAAATTGTCTGTTTGGAAATAGCCTTTCCCTGAGCACCTACAGCATAGGACACAGAGTTGCTCAGATTTCCTGAATGGCTTTGTTCTGTCCAAGTAGTAACAAAGTTGTCTGTGAATGCCCAAGGAATGTAGTAGTCTTTCCCCTTTGTTTTGTGGATTAGGATAAAAGGTAGGTAAGTGGATAGTCTGATTCAAAGCTACACTGGATACTACCTTTAGCATAAAGGTAGGATTGGTTCGTAAGGAAACTCTGTCCCGATGGAAAATGATGAATGGTTGCACAGCCATGAGGGCCTGTAGCTCCGAAACCCTGCGTGCTGAGGTGATAGCCAGAAGAAAGGCTGTTTTCCATGACAAGTACTGTAACTCTGTTGAAGAAGCTGGCTCGAAGGGAGGAAGGGTCAGCTTTTCCAATACGTAGTTGAGGTCCCAAGCAGGGACCGGTGGTTTCCTTGGGGGTTTTAAATTCTTTGCCCCTCTGAGGAACTGCCTTAAGAGAGGGTGAGAGAATAATGGAGGATCTGTGTTGTATTGTGCAGAAATGGCTGAAGTGTGGATCTTGATGGAGGAGAAGGAAAGTCCATTGTTTAACATCACAGCTAGGTACTGTAAAATTTGAGGTATACTTATTACCCAAGGATTCTGTCCCTTTTCTTGATTCCAGGCACAAAATCGTTTCCATTTGGCGGAGTAAGCCTTTCTAGTAGAAGGTTTTCTGGCCTCCAAGATGACATCCTGCACCTCCTTGGAGAGGAGAAACTGTTGGGAAATCAAGGAATTCTCCATGCAGCTAGATTTAGAGTTTTGAGATGGCTGTGAAGGGTCTTGTAGTTGTGCTGGGACAACAGAAGAGGGACTAGAGGTAGGATCCATGGTGGGGAATGTATCAGGCTCCTCAGGAGCGGATACCAGTGTTGTCTTGGCCAGACTGGAGCGATGAGAATCATTTTCGGCCTCTCTGCTCTGGCTTTTAATAGAACTTTGGGCAGCAGAGGAAGAGGCAGGAAGGCATAGACTGTCAAGGTTGCCCAATTGAAGGAAAGTGCGTCCACTTTCCAGGCCTGTGGATGATAGGTCCTTGAACAAAATTTTTTCAACTGGCAATTTCTGTGGGTAGCAAAGAGATCTATGTCTGGCTGTCCCCATGCCTGAGTTATCTTTGTGGAAAGTTGAGGATGCAACTTCCATTCGTGTGGATCTGTCATATTTCTGCTTAGGTTGTCTGCCAGTGTGTTTTCCTTCCCTGGCAGGAATTGTGCCTGCAGTTGAATTTGCAATTCCAGTGCTATGTTCCATAGGCTCATGGCTTGCCTGCACAGGGGGTATGAATGAGTTCCCCCCCTGTTTATGTACCACATCACTGTGGTGTTGTCTGTCCTTAGCAATAGCTGGCCTGGATGCAGTAGGTCTTTGAAGGTCATAATAACCTTTTGCACGGCTAGCATTTCCTTTTGGTTGATGTGAAGGTGCTTCTCTTTCCGGGTCCATTTTCCCTGAATGCACTGATCTGTCATGTGTGCTCCCCAGGCGTAGTCTGAGGCATCTGTTATGATGATTCGAGTTGCTTGAGGTACACAGAAAGGAAGACCTGTGTTTCTTTGGCAAGCTTGAGTCCACCACAAAAATTCCTTTTGAAGGCATGGAATGAGTGGGATAATTGTTTCCAAGCTGTGGCTGTGTTGAGACCATAAGTTTTTCAGGTACCATTGAAGTTTCCTCATATGCAGCTTTGCACATGGGATTAGTAGGATGCAAGATGCCATGAATCCCAGAGCCTGCAGGATTTTCCTTGCAGTTAGCCTGGTGTAAGTTGCCATTTTTCTGAAGTATTGAGACAGTTGCCCTTGCTTGTCTGGCGTGAGGTAGGCCATCTGGGTGGTTGTATCCAAGCTGGCACCCAGGAAACTTATTTGTTGAGAGGGTATTAGTTTTGATTTCGTTTTGTTGACTGTGTATCCCAGGAAGTTCAACAGTTGTATTACAAACGCCAGGTGCTGGCTTGCTTGCTCATGAGATTTTTTATTCTGCGTATGAGATTAAGTTATCCTTATTTATTTATATGTTTTTTATATTTGGCTGTACTGGCATTTACAGTGCTCATTTGATCCTGTTGCCCAACACCAAGTGAGTTACACATATGGATTTATATTTATTTATTTACATTTGTATTTATATATTCATATTTATATATTTTTATATACATTTAAATATTTATATATTCATATTTACATATATGCTATGCCTCTATAACTATTGATGGTTTATTCAATATATGTTAAGTTTTGAATAAGTGTAGTAACACCATATTACCGTTCTACAGATTTTGCTATTTAAGCACCCACTTAATATCAGCATTTTTACACATATATTACACATTTACAGGATATATTTTGATGCATAGTTTTCAGAATTTATATTTATACTTATAAGAGATGAACACAAGAGTTTTGTAGGCTATATTGCCTTATAATTTGTTGTTGCTGTTTTAACAACTTCTTTAACTTTTTAACTGTTTAACTTTATCATTTAGACAGAAGCAGCAGTACCTACTATTGCATTGTTTCTTTTAATTGAATGATTTTAATTATATGTTTAGAATTGGATTAATTAAATTGATTGAATGCTTTAGAAATGCCTATATACATTTGAATTCAAAGCTGTTAGTTGTAAGGATCTGAAGAAGCGCGTCTTGGCACACGTGAAAGCGCTTGTCTTTTCATATTAAATATTTTCATCCATTTATTGTGGTGGTCGGCTTCCAGTTTGTTTTTAGACATTTGTTTCACTTGTTTCTGGAGCAGACCTTTGGGCTATAGCGACTGTGTGTTCTTGGATATATCTTTATTGTTTGGAGTCGCTTAAGCCACACGATGGATAACTCTTCGATAGAGCTTGATTTTGCACCGGAGAAAACGGACCAGAGGAGGAAGTGGGAAACTGTTATGGACATACGAGATAATCCTTTCCTTGCTATGGAGCTTTTTGTCACAGATTCAAATGTTGACGTTACCAGTAGTGACAACTTACATGAATTTAATGTGAGTATGAAAGAGCTAGAGAATATGTTGTACAAGCTACAGAGGTTTACTTGGCAAAGAAGACATTTAGAAGCATGCTTGCACTTCAAAATAGTGCCGAGAGGGATGAGAGTTCTCTGCATGCCCACCTATGGCGACAGCCATCCGGACTTGTTGAAGAGGTGGCAGCAGTTGAACCTAGAACTTAGCTATAATTATATTAGACTATTGTTGGATTATTTTTCTCCCATAGAGAAAGAATTGAGCACTAAAGCTGAAGCCTTATACAATACTCTATATGACAAATTTAAAGGGGCTATGTACATGCAACGTATAGAGTCCCTACTAAATCAAACTTGTTCCTATGGGGAGAGATTGCAGCAAACTAAAATGCGTAAACTTCAACAAGACTACTTTGATTTTACAAACAGTCAAGTCTTCTTATGGCCGAAGAACAGGAATGTCAGAGACTGGGTTTGTAACCAATACTAACGCTGATGTTTTTAACACTGAAGCACCTGCTTCTACTACAAGCCAAAGTGACACTACTGCTTTAAATGATCTGCCTGCAGCTCTAGGGGTGATGATGTCATCAGCGAGAGTCTCCGTTACCCCTACAACAGATTCTGATTGTACGCCACCGCCGAACCAGTTAGCTCTACCACGCTCCACTATGAATAACACTGGAGCTAAACCGAAAGTAGCACAGACCCATATTGAACGTTTTTTACCCCTTCCAGTACAGAGCCAACATGGAACGAGAGGGAGGTCCGACAGCAGAGACAGATTCAAGAGGAAGCTATCGGGAGAACAACAGGGTCGGAGAGGTCGATGGAGGAATGGAGCAACTTAATAGTCAATTTATCCAGGTACATTTTGACACCCATGGACTGTGAGTTGTTGAACAAAGGTTTGAACTATATACCTGCTCAAATTAGCAATGTATCTGAAATTTTGAAGGACTTGAGACTTTTGTTACGTAGTGTATCTTTGAAAAGTACAGTTTTGTACCTACCATAAATGTAGATGTCCGAACTGGATAGCATCTGCAGTCATAACAACTGGGTTGTCCTGTCGTCAGGCAGCCCTTCGGTCGGCCGGATTCCAAAGTCTGGGTCCGGCTTCGGCTGATGTCGCACTTCACCCGACGTCATCTCTGCTGGTCTTCGGGTATAAAGGCATCAGCCGACGCCATTTTCCTCCGTGTTTCTTGCCCCAGATGCCAGTTGCCCTCTTGGAAGGCTAAATTTTGGATAAATGCCAATGTTTCCAAAAAGATAGAAGGCAAACACAAGAAATAAGCATGTATGTACATATATACAAACAAATACACCATAAGAGACTCCCCCCACCAGCTAGCTATTAGGGGGGTAAATACCCTAGGAGTACCACAGAGAGGAAGGAGGGAGGGTAATCCTGACGGCAGATGCTATCCAGTTCGGACATCTACATTTATGGTAGGTACAAAACTGTACTATGTCCTTCATGGATGCATCTGCAGTCATAACAACTGGGTAGAATACCATAGCCAACTAGGGGAGGAGGAAGAAGAAATTATGGTGTGGTAAGGATCCCTTGCAGTACAGCAGTGGCAAACCCTGCTCGGGATCTGGAATACAGAGGTAAATTATAATGCTTGGCAAATGTATGCACGGAGGTCCAAGTAGCCGTCTCAATAATGTCCTTGGGTTGCCACTCCTCGTAAGAAGGCTGTGGTAGTGGCTGTTGCCCTTGTGGAATGAGGTCTTATGTTCTGTGGAATTGGTTTTCCATGGAAGGAGTAACAGAATCGTATGCAATTTCCTATCCATTTTGAGATTGTCTGTTTGGAAATTGCTTTACCTTCTCTTCCTGTTGCATAGGCTACAAAAAGCTGGTCAGTTTTTCTGTTACTTTTGGTTCTGTCCAGGTAGTAGCGTAGCTGTCTATGTACATCCAAGGTATGCAGCATTCTTTCCCCTCTGTTTTGTGGGTTGGGGAAGAAGGTAGGTAGGTGGATTGCCTGGTTTAATGACACTCTGGATACCACCTTAGGCATAAATGTAGGATTAGTTCTCATGGACACTATCTTGGTGGAAGATTAGGAAGGGTTGTACTGCCATTAGGGCCTGAAGTTCAGAAACCCTCCTTGCTGAGGTTATTGTCAGTAGGAAAGCAGTTTTCCATGATAGATGCTGTAGGTCTGCTGTTGCTGCTGGTTCAAAAGGCGGGAGTGTCAACTTTTCTAGCACAAAGTTCAAGTCCCAAGCTGGCAGTGGTGGTTTCCTAGGAGGTTTTACATTCTTGATCCCTCTGAGGAACTGCCTGAGTAGAGGATGTGAAAAGACCGGTGGATCAAAGCTGTATTCTGCTGAAATAGCTGATGCATGTATCTTGATAGAGGAATAGGACAGGCCTGTATGTAGAAGCTCTGCCAAATACTCCAGAATGTTAGCAATATCTATATTCGACACGTCTTTTCCTCTTTCAGCACTCCAAATGACAAACCTTTTCCATTTTCCTGCATAGTTCCTTCTTGTTGAAGGTCTGCGGGCTTCAAGGATAATGTCTTTAACCTTTGGGAAAGATCTGGATTAGTTGCTGCTATGTGATGTTCCATGCAGTCAGTTGCAAGGTTTTTAGGTTTGGATGCATGATGCTGTAGTTGTTCTGAGTTAACATCAAAGGCATCAGGGGTATTGCCCACATTTTGTCCCGAGACATGCTCCTCAGCAATGGGTACCAGTGTTGTCTTAGCCAGTTCGGAGCCATCAGGATTATCCTTGGACGTTCCTCCTTGATTTTTAGTAATACCTTGTGTATCAAGGGAAGAGGTGGGAATGCATATGCTGTCAGACCTTTCCAGCTGAAGGAGAGCGAATCCACCTTCCATGCAAGCGGGTGGAATGTCCTTGTGCAGAATTTTTTGAGCTGGTGATTGAGAGGGGAAGCGAATAGATCTGTCTGTGGCATTCCCCATTTCTTTGTGATGGTCTTGAAGATGTCCGGGTGTAGCATCCATTCGTGAGCATCCGAAGTGGTTCTGCTTAATATGTCTGCTAGAGTGTTCTCCTTTCCCGGTACAAACATTGCCTGTAACTGGATGTTGTAGCTGAGTGCCAGGTTCCAAAGGTCCAAAGTCATTCTGCATAGGGGGTATGAATGAGTGCCTCCCTGTTTGTTGATGTACCACATGACTGTGGAGTTGTCTGTCCTTATCAAATAGAATTCTTTGAGAAATGGGCTGAATTTTTGGATTGCCAGTTTTACTGCCAGCATTTCTTTTTGGTTGATGTGCAGGTGTAGCTGGTCCTGAGTCCACAATCCCTGTACACATTTGTCCAGCATGTGAGCCCCCCATCCTAGGTCTGAGGCGTCTGTTGTGATGGTTTGGCTTGCTCGAAGGTTGTGAAAGGGTAGGCCTGGATTTGTCTGGCATGCTTGAGCCCACCATAGGAACTCCTGATTTAGGCATGGGATTAGTGGTATTTCTGCTTCTAGGCTGTGCCTGTGTTGGGACCATAAATTCTTTAGGTACCACTGTAGTTTTCTCATATGCAGTCTGGCATGTGGGACCAAGATTATGCATGATGCCATGAAGCCCAAGGCCTGCAGAACTTTTCTTGCTGTTAGTTTGTTCTGTTTTGTTAGTGCCAAGAAGTAGAGGGAGTTCTTTTTGTTTTTCTGCAGTTAGGAATGCCATTTGTTTTACTGTGTCCAATTCCGCGCCCAAGGATGTCCTTGTTTGGGATGGTATCAGTCTTGACTTTTGAAAATTGACTGTGTATCCCAGGGCTTGTAGCAAGTAAATGACCCTTTGCAAATCTGTTGTCAGCTTGCTTTTGTTGTCCGCTTGTAGCAGGCAGTCGTCCAGGTATGGATAAATTTGGATTCCCTGTAGTCTGCAGTGGGCGATTACTGATGCCAGGCATTTTGTGAATACTCTGGGCGCAGTAGATAAGCCAAAGGGCAATGCTGAGAATTGATAATGCTCTGATCCTGCAAGAAATCTGAGGTATCTTCTGCAATTTGGTCGAATGGGGACGTGCAGGTATGCCTCCTTGAGATCTACAGTTACCAGCCAACACTCCTTGCCCAGCATGGGAAGAAGTTGCTGTAGGGTCAGCATTTTGAATTTTGGGACAATGATGTATGTGTTTAAGATGGACAGGTCGAGAATAGGTCTCCAACTTTTTTCTTTTCTTGGAACTAAGAATAGTCTGGAGTAGAATCCTTTGCCTTGTTCTGTTATTGGTACTCTTTCCACAGCTCTCATCTTTGTTAATTGCATTATCTGCTGTAGAGCTTCTATTTTTTGATTTGGAGGCAGGTTTGGCATTCCTCTTTTGACTGGTAAAGTGTGGAAGTGAAACCGGTAACCTTGGTCTATGGTTTGTAAAATCCACTTGTCTTTTGTGACATAGTGCCAATTTTTCGAAAATAAGGCTAATTTTCCGCCTAATGGTGCTGCTATTTGTTCCCTGGTAGGCGGAGTTAGAGTCAAGTCATTGTGATTGTCCTGTTGCAGTGGTAGTGGCTGTGTCTGTGCCTCTGTTATTACCTTGCCACTGTCGTCCTCTGTAGGCACCCCCTCTGGATTGATTTCTGCCTCTGAACGTCTATTCCTGCCCCTTTGGGATCTTGTGGAGTCAGGAAAGGACCAATTTTTGGCAGGCCAGTTCCTGCTAAACCTTGGGGCTGAACCTGTAAGAAATCTTTCACCGTTTGTACAGATTTTGCCTTTTCTTCCATTTTCTTCATTACCTGCTGGGCAGGTGTACCAAACAAACTGGCCTTATCCAAAGGAGCATCTAATAACTTAGCTTTAACATGATCCGGTAAGGCCTGTTCCTTCAACCATGCATGTCTTCTTATCACTGTGCCAGTCATGGCTGATCTAAATGAAGCCTCCAGTGCATCATAGCCACATTTTAAGGAATGGTTACTAACCTGTTGTATGTTATTTACCATTTCTAATACATATTTCTTATCTATAGAGTCATCAGAGGATAGCTTTTTAGTTAACTGATCAAGCATAAACTCTTGGTATTGTATCATGTGAAACTGACAGTTTAAAGCTCTAGCTGAGAGAGTAGCAGAGGTGTAAACTTTTTAGCCCCATCTGTCTAAGGACCTGGATTCCCTTTCAGAAGGAATAGGATTTTTTGCTGTGGTCGAGACTACTGCCTTAGGCCCCTGGGATATGGTTTCGGGGTCTGCCAGTGGGGCCTTGTATAGGTGGTGATGAGTGTCTGGCACCCTGTAAAATCTATCTGGTTTGGCAGGGGCTGGAGGTAAGGAGTCAGGTGCAGTGCAGACATCATTAAATGCATCGTCCACAACAGAAAGGACAGGAGGTATAGCTAAGGGCCTATGTTGTGGTAAGTGCAGAAAAGTCCTAAGTCTTTTTCTGGAATCTGAGAAATCCTGTTGTTGCCACTGGAATTGTTCTCTCATGGCATGTAAGGTTTCCCCAAAGGAGAATTCCTCTGGTGGAGAGGCAGCTGGAATGGATTCTTCAGCATCGGAGTCTTCATAATTGGAAAAAGGAGCCTCTGGCTGGTCTGTAATATCTGAGTCATCCGCAGAATTATCAGAGGAGACAGTCACCTTCATAGAGCAGTTAGAATCTACTACTGACTTTCTAAGTTTCACAATAAGTCATGACTCACACAGTATAGATTTTTTAGATGTGAGGTTATACAAGAACATAAATAAGGAGATTGAGACAACCATTTTCAGGAAGGAATGTTGGAGAAACACTTTACTTCAATTTAACAGCATGCATCCTAGATATGTGTTTGATAGCATAATGAAGAGCCAATTCATTAGAGTCAAGAGGTTATGTCACAATAGTGTTGAACTCAATGAACAGAGTGATTTCTTAGAACAATGTTTTTTGAGTAGAGGCTATGATGAAGAAAAGGTTAGGAAGATTAAGAACCAGATTTTACGTAATGAGCAGACTGCTAATATTGGAAATTATACTAGAATATCTGGGTATCATGGCAAGAAGCTCTTTGACAATTCCAGAGTCAGAATCAACCTTAGATACACTAGTGATATTCACCACATCAAAGACATTATTCTTAGTAATTGGCATATTCTCCTGACTGATCAACGGTTAGCAGCATTGGTGGGTTCCACACCATCGTATACATTTCGTAATAGTAAGAATCTCAGCAGGCTTTTATGTATAGAGTTGAATACTGTTAGTAAGAACATAAGTATTAACAGGAACATGAGGACAGGAACCTTCCCTTGTAATAAGTGCAGTATATGCACTTTGATTACTACAGTTCAAGAATTTGAGCATCCAGTTTTGAACTATAGGTTCGAACCCCATCAAACTGTTACATGTGTAAGTAAGAACCTTGTTTATTTGGCTACCTGCCAGAGGTGCACAGCGTTCTATGTAGGAATGACTACTAGAACCTTGAGAGAGAGGGTACTGGAACATGCCTTAGATGTTAAAAAGTGTGATACCAAGAATGCCTTGGCTAAACACATCTCTAATAATTCAACACATTCATTTGTATTCAGAGTTTTACAAACAGTTTTACCAAATTCCAGAGATGGAGATAATTTCAATGATTTAGAATTAGTGGAACTTTCCTGGATTTTTAAACTTAAAGCGCACTATGAACCAGGTCTGAATCAATATGTCAGCATTAGGGCTCCTTTAAAAGGACGTAGTGCCAAGTGATTTTTTAATAACATTTGATTTTAGAGATTGAGAGTACATACACACTAAAGTCTTTATACCATCTAAATATTTCATGTATAGACTCTGGCAAGCATTTTATATATTGTTGACATGAATATAGTGTCAGTCCAGACAGGTTAACATGTTTTACATGTCTTGCTAGGACATATTAGTTAGTCATACCTTGATCCATTGTTACTTTATGTACTCATATTTTAAAAATATATGTTTACATATTTCTATACATACATATTTAAAAATTCTTTATGTTGTTTATTTCAATGGTTTATATACTCCAACAACCTAGATTTTGACTTTGCTCATGAGATTTTTTATTCTGCGTATGAGATTAAGTTATCCTTATTTATTTATATGTTTTTTATATTTGGCTGTACTGGCATTTACAGTGCTCATTTGATCCTGTTGCCCAACACCAAGTGAGTTACACATATGGATTTATATTTATTTATTTACATTTGTATTTATATATTCATATTTACATATTTTTATATACATTTACATATTTATATATTTATATTTACATATATGCTATGCCTCTATAACTATTGATGGTTTATTCAATATATGTTAAGATTTGAATAAGTGTAGTAACACCATATTATCGTTCTACAGATTTTGCTATTTAAGCACCCACTTAATATCAGCATTTTTACACATATATTACACATTTACAGGATATATTTTGATGCATAGTTTTCAGAATTTATATTTATACTTATAAGAGATGAACACATAAGAGTTTTGTAGGATATATTGCCTTATAATTTGTTGTTGCTGTTTTAACAACTTCTTTAACTTTTTAACTGTTTAACTTTATCATTTAGACACAAGCAGCAGTACCTACTATTGCATTGTTTCTTTTAATTGAATGATTTTAATTATATGTTTAGAATTGGATTAATTAAATTGATTGAATGCTTTAGAAATGCCTATATATATTTGAATTCAAAGCTGTTAGTTGTAAAGATCTGAAGAAGCGTGTCTTGGCACACGTGAAAGCGCTTGTCTTTTCATATTAAATATTTTCATCCATTTATTGTGGTGGTCGGCTTCCAGTTTGTTTTTAGACATTTGTTTCACTTGTTTCTGGAGCAGACCTTTGGGCTATAGCGACTGTGTTCTTGGATTGTTTCCAAGCTGTGGCTGTGTTGAGACCATAAGTTTTTCAGGTACCATTGAAGTTTCCTCATATGCAGCTTTGCACATGGGATTAGTAGGATGCAAGATGCCATGAATCCCAGAGCCTGCAGGATGGTGTAAGTTGCCATTTTTCTGAAGTATTGAGACAGTTGCCCTTGCTTGTCTGGCGTGAGGTAGGCCATCTGGGTGGTTGTATCCAAGCTGGCACCCAGGAAACTTATTTGTTGAGAGGGTATTAGTTTTGATTTCTTTCTGTTGACTGTGTATCCCAGGAAGTTCAACAGTTGTATTACAAACGCCAGGTGCTGCAGTAGTATGTCTTTGCTGTCCGCTTGGATCAGGCAGTCATCCAGATATGGGTAGATTTCTATCCCTTGTAGTCTGCAGAAGGCGATTACTGATGCCAGGCATTTCGTAAACACTCTGGGTGCAGTAGATAAGCCAAAGGGCAATGCAGAGAATTGGTAATGGGTTGAACCTGCAAGAAATCTGAGGTATCTTCTGCAATCTTGTCCGATAGGGACTTGCAGGTATGCCTCCTTGAGGTCCAATGTTACCAGCCAAGACTCCTTGCCCAGCATGGGAAGAAGCTGCTGTAATGTGAGCATCTTGAATTTTGGCACCTGTAGTTATGTGTTTATGATGGATAGGTCTAAGATAGGTCTCCAATCTTTGTCTTTCCTCGGTTCCAAGAATAGTCTGGAATCAAACCCTTGACCTTGTTCTTTTGCAGGTACCTCTTGAATTGCTTTCATGTCCATGAGAGCTGAAAAGTACAGTTTTGTACCTACCATAAATGTAGATGTCCGATAGATATGCAACTGCAGTCATAACATATGGGTTGTCCTGCCTCAGGCAGCCCTCGGTCAGCCGAATTCCAAAGTCTGGGTCTGGCGTCGGCTGGTGTCGCCTCCTCTCCGACGTCACAACGGCTGGAGTATAAAGGCATCGGCCGACGCCATCTTCTTCAGTGTTTCTTGCCCCAGATGCCAGGTGCCCTCCTAGGAAGGCTAAATTTGGTGAATGGATAAACAATTCCAGACATACACAACAGTAATAAACAGATACACCATAGCAGATACCCCCAGCTAAAGGAACAGGGGGGAATGGACCCATATGAAGGAAAAGAGGGGAAGGCGGGAGGGAAAATCCGACTGCAGTTGCATATCTATCGGACATCTACATTTATGGTAGGTACAAAACTGTACTATGTCCTTCAAGAATGCAACTGCAGTCATAGCATATGGGTTGAATACCATAGTCAAGCTGGGGGTGGATGGAGCTAAGAAAAAGATGGTGTAGCTAAAATGCCCTGCAGGACTGCCGAAGCAAAGCCTGCTCGGGATCTGGAGTATAAAGGCAGGTTGTAGTGTTTGGTAAATGTATGCACGGAGCTCCATGTAGCAGCCTCTAGAATGTCCTTTGTAGCCACTCCTCTTAGGAAGGCTGTGGATGTGGCTATAGCTCTGGTGGAATGTGGCCTAATATTGGCTGGCACACTTTTTCCATGATAAGAATAGCAGAATCTGATGCAGTGGTCCAATCCATTTTGTTCCTTTTCCTTGTATTCCAGCAGCATAGGCTACAAACAGCTGGTCAGACTTTCTGGTGGCCTTAGTTCTGTCCAAGTAGTAGCGTAGTTGCCTGTGTATGTCCAAGGTATGCAGCAGTCTTTCCCCTCTATTTTGAGGATTGGGGAAGAAAGTAGGAAGGTGAATAGCTTGATTTAGAGACACCCTGGAAATCACCTTTGGCATGAAAGAAGGATTTGTTCTTAGAGAGACTCTGTCCTGATGGAAAATGAGGAAAGGAGGTACGGCCATGAGTGCCTGCATCTCCGAGACTCTTCTTGCTGATGTGACTGCCAATAGAAAAAACGTTTTCCATGAGAGAAATTGCATCTCCGAGGTTGCTGCTGGCTCAAAGGGAGGCAGAGATAATTTTTCCAGTACAAAATTGAGGTCCCATGCAGGTACTGGTTGTTTTCTGGGAGGCTTGATATTCTTTATCCCTCTCAGGAACTGTCTTAGCAAAGGATGTGAGAACACTGGTGGATCACAACTGTATATTGCTGAGACATGAATCTTTATGGAAGAATATGAGAGTCCAGAATGAAACATTTCTGCCAAGTATTCCAATATCTGAGGTATACTCAGTACTGTTGTATCCTGACCCCTGTTGGCAGCCCAGATGCTGAATCTCTTCCACTTGGCTGAATAGGCTTTTCTGGTGGATGGTCTGCGTGCTTCCAATAAGATGTCCTGAACTGCCTTGGAAAGATTGGAAGCAGAAGGAGTTAAAGTAACCTCCAGGCTGTCAGATGTAATGTTTTCAGGTTTTGGTGAACAGTCCTGTAGTTGTGCTGTGTTAGGAGCAGGGGCCATAGGGGCAGAGGCCACAGTTTGGTCCGAGTTATGCTCAACAGCAATGGGTACCAGTGTTGCTTTGGCCAGTCTGGAGCTATCAAAATGCCTGTTGGTTGTTCTGCTTTGATCTTCAGGATCACCTTGGTCAACAGTGGCAGAGGAGGAAATGCATACATTTTTAGGGAATTCCAGCTGAAGGAGAGAGCATCCGTTGTCCAGGCTAGTGCATGGTGGGTCCTGGTACAGAACTTTTCCAGGTGATGATTCGTGTGAGAGACAAATAGATCTATGTCTGGTCTTCCCCATGTCTTTATTTGTGAGAAAATGTGAGGATGCAGCATCCATTCGTGTGGATCCAAGAAACTTCTGCTCAGCTTGTCTGCCAGTACATTGTCCTTGCCTGGCACAAACTGGGATTGCAGGTGTATCTTCAGACTCAGTGCTTTTTCCCAGAGAATCATTGTTAGTCTGCAGAGGGGGTATGAATGAGTTCCTCCCTGCTTGTTTATATACCACATGACAGTGGTGTTGTCTGTCCTTATTAGTAAATGTCCTTGCTGCAGTGATTTTTCGAAACTCTCGATTGCATGTATCACTACCAGCATCTCCTTTTGGTTTATGTGCAGATGTCTTTCCTTTGATGTCCATTGACCTTGAACGCATCTGCCCTCCATGTGCGCCCCCCATCCATGATCTGAGGCGTCTGTTGTAATTATTTGACCTGCTTGAGGTCTGCTTGAAAGACATGCCTTTGTTTAATTGACTTGCTTGAGCTCACCACAAGAATTCCTTTTGCAGGCATGGAATAAGTGGGATTACATCCTCTAGGCTTTGGCTGTGTTGGGACCATAAGCTTTTCAAATACCATTGCAGCTTTCTCATATGAAGTCTTGCCAAAGGTATCAGAAGAATGCATGATGCCATGAACCCCAGGGCCTGCAGGAATTTCCTTGCAGTCAGCTGGGAGAGTTGTGCTAGGCCTTTGAAGTACTCTGATAACTGCTGTTGTTTTTCCTCTGTGAGGTAGGCCGTTTGTGTGTCCAGTTTGGCTCCTAGGAAAATAATCTGTTGGGATGGCAGTAGCCTTGATTTCTGAACGCTGACTGTGTATCCCAAGGCTTGTAGTAATTGCATGACATAGTCCAAGTTTTTTATTAAGGTTTGTCTGTTGTCTGCTTGTATGAGGCAGTCGTCCAGGTAGGGGTATATTTGAATTCCCTGGAGTCTGCAGTGTGCCACTACTGATGCCAGGCATTTCGTGAACACTCTGGGCACAGTAGATAAGCCAAACGGCAATGCTGAGAATTGATAGTGCTCTGTCCCTGCAAGAAATCTGAGGTACCTTCTGCAGCTTTGTCTGATTGGGACATGCAGGTATGCCTCCTTGAGGTCCAGAGTGACCAGCCAAGACCCCTTGCCCAGCATGGGAAGGAGTTGCTGTAACGTCAGCATTTTGAACTTTGGCACAAAGAGAAAGGTATTTAGAGTAGACAAGTCCAGTATAGGCCTCCATTTGTTTTCCTTTCTTGGAACAAGGAACAGTCTTGAATAGAATCCCTGGCCTTGTTCCTGGGGAGGTACCTTTTCTATTTCTTTTATACTTAATAGCTTTGAAACCTGAATGAGTGCCTCTGCCCTTTGATGGTGTGGCAGGTTTGGCATGCCTTGTCTTGTAGGTAAAGTATGGAAGTGGAATCTGTAACCCTTGTCTATTAAATCCAGAATCCAACTGTCCTTGGTTAAGATATGCCAGTTCATTGAGAATAAAGATAATTTTCCACCCAAGGGTGCTTCTCTCTGAGCCCTTCTAGGCGGTATGAAAGTAAAGTCATTATGATTGTCCTTGTGGTGCAGCTGGACTGGCTGCAGCACTTCTTTGATTTGTATGTTGCCATTGGCGTCCCCTGTAGGAGCCTCGGTATTGGCCACGCCTGTTCTTTCCCCTTTGAAACTTGTCCGAGTCTGGGAAGGACCAATTCTTTGAAGGCCAGTTTCTACTGAATCTGGGTGGCTGAACCTGGAGGAAATCCTTGACTGTCTGTACTGACTTAGCTTTTTCCTCAATGGATTTCAACACATCTTGTGCATTAGCGCCAAAAAGCTTCTGTTTTTCCAGAGGTGCATCAAGTAACTTTACTTTGACATAGTCTGCAGTGGCTGATCTTTTAACCAAGCATGTCTACGTATCACAACCCCAGTCATAGCTGCCCTACATGAAGCTTCCAATGCATCATAACCACACTGAAGAAAATGACTGTTAACCTGCTGAGTGTTATGTATGTGATCCTGCAATGCCTTTCTGTCAATAGGCTCAGGAGAGGCTAACTTTTTCTGTAAATCATCCAGTAAAAAATCCTGGTACTGAAACATATGAAAAAGGCAGTTAAGAGACCTCATGGCTAGGGTGGTAGAGGTATAAACTTTTTTACCCCATCTCTCCATAGACCTGGCTTCCCTATCCGCTGGCAAAGGATTCTTGGCAGTGGAGGTAGCCACTCCCTTGGGACCCTGTGAAATAGTTTCTAAATCCATGGTGTGGGCCTTAAAGAGATGTTTGTGAGTGTCAGGGACTCTAATATCTGTCTGGCTTGACAGGAGCAGGGGGGAGAGAGTCAGGGTTAGCACTGGAATCGGAGAAAACTTATTCCAAAACATCCATCACAGGAGGAATAGCTAAAGGTCTGTGCTGGGGAAGCTTTAGGAAGGTACGGAGCCTTTTCCTGGAATCAGAGAATTCCTGACCCTGCCATTGGAAATGTTCCCTCATTGAGTGCAGGACTTCACCAAAAGAGAAATCCTCTGGAGGAGAGGCAGAGGGAATTGATTCCTCAGCATCAGAGTCCTCATAGGCCTGGAAGGATTCTTCTTGAATATCTGAATGCTCAGAATCCCCAGAGGCCTCATCTGAAGAGAGGTTTTCAGTCTGCTCAGTTCTAGGCCTTTTCTCTGCAGGAGGCTGAGAACCTCTGTCTGGGTGAGGCTGAGACCCCCTGATAAGGAAAATAAGGTCTGCAGCAAGAGACAATCTGTTTATCAGAAGAGGGGGCCTGGACAGCAGGTTTAGGATGGGCCTTGGCCTGGCTGGCGGCCTTAGCACGTGCAAAGGCCTTGATTAACATTGATACAGGAGGCCTAGCAGCCCCACGTGCAGGAGTGACCTTGTCCACCGGAATGGTGTCGGGTAAATCAAGAACTTCGGTATCTGGAAGAAAATCAACAACCGGCACCAGAGAGGTCTCCGGGACCGAAGGACTAGTTAACGCTGTGTCGTCAGTCTGGAGCGGCTGGATTACCGCTTTCGCAGGGACCGAAGCACTAGCGGAGGGTCTAGGAGTAGTATCGGTGGAGGAAGCGGGCAGAGGATGCCGGTCCCGGTCCTTCCGTTTTTTGGAAGATTGAGCTGTCGGTTGATCCGACGGCATGGTATATGCGAAGGATTCGCCAAAAAAGTCTTCAGCAAATTCTGCCCAGCACCTGAGAGTGCGCTTATTAAAGCAAGCACAGGCCAAGACGTCGTGGTCTGGGCCCAGGCAAGGAAGACAGTAAGAATGGAAGTCCTTATGAGGTATTTGTTTACCACAAGACAAACAATTATTAACTTTCTCAATTTGTTCTGACATCGGCTGAGGCAAGAAAAAATGTTCCCCAACGGGGTACTTAGCTTTTAGATGACTTCGGTACTGAAAACACAGGAGCTGACCGACCGGCACTTGCGAACTGCTTCTGCTTCGGGCACCGCACGGCAAGAAAGACTGAAGAAGATGGTGTCGGCCGATGCCTTTATACTCCACCCATTGTGACGTCGGAGAGGAGGCGACACCAGCCGATGCCGGACCCAGACTTTGGAATTCGGCCAACCGAGGGCTGCCTGAGGCAGGACAACCCATATGTTGACTGCAGTTGCATTCTTGAAGGACATCTTGTTTTTGTGCCTCTGCCCTTTGATTTTGTGGCAGGTTTGGCATGCCTCTCATTTTTGGAAGGGTGTGAAAGTGGAACCTGTAGCCTCTGTCTATAATGTCCAGAATCCATTTGTCTTTTGTAACAATATGCCAATTTTTTGAAAATAATGTCAATTTTCTTCCCAAAGGTGCTGCCATTAAAGCTTTGCTTGGCAGGTGTAGGGGGAAGTCATTGTGTCCGTTTTCTAAAAGACTGATCTAACTTCTCCACCTCTCGGGGTTGGTGCTTGCCACTGTCTGGCTCTGAAGGATCCTTGAGGTTGCCCTCTGCCCCTTGGGTGCCTGTATCTGCCCCTTTGAGGTCTGTCCGTGGCTGGAAAGGACCAATTTTTTGAAGGCCAGTTTCTGCTGAAACGTGGAGGCTGTACCTGCAGAAAATCTTTCAGTGTTTGCATTGATTTCACTTTTTCCTCCATTTTCTTTAGCACCTCCTCAGCTTTAACACCAAACAATACATCTTTTTGAAGAGGTGCATCTAATAATTTAGCTTTGACATGATCTGGCAAGGTTTGCTCTTTGAGCCAAGCATGCCTACGTATAACAGACCCCGTAAAAGCAGCTCAACATGAGGCCTCTAAAGCATCAAAATCACACTGCAAGGTATGTTTACCCACTTGCTCTGCACCATGCAACAAATCCTGCAACTCTTAAATCTGGTTGTTCTGGTTGTGTCATCTTTCTTTTCAGCTGAGATATCAAAAACTGTTGATACTTTAACAAACTGACAGTTTAATGCCCTCATGGTTAAAGTGGCCGAGGTGTACACCTTTTCCCCCACCTTTCTAAAGCTCTGGAATCTATCTCTGAAGGTAATGGATTTTTAGCAGTAGAGGCCTTAATTCCCTTGGGACCCTGTGAAATTGTTTCTGGGTCAGCAGTATGGCTTTTATATAGGAACTGGTGAGAATCAGGAACCCGGTAATACCGGTCTGGTTTAACAGGAGCTGGAGGCAAAGAATCTGGATTAAGGCTGGCTTCTGTGTACACATCATCCAATATATCTAAAACAGGAGGGATAGCCAGAGGCCTATGCTGGGGTAGCCGAAGAAAATCCCCGAGCCTTTTCTTGGAATCTGAGTAATCTTGGCCTTCCCAGTGAAAGTGTTCCCTCAATGTATGCAGGGTTTCCCCAAAAGAGAAGCCCTCAGGGAGGGAGACCAAGGGAATAGACTCCTCTGCATCAGAGTCTTCGAATGGAGAATAGGCATAATCCTGGTCCTCAGATAGTTCTGAGGTAATAGAAGCTTGATCTGAGGAAGGGTAGTCTTCCCCTAATCTGGGCCTTCTGTCAGAGGGGGGTTGAGAACCCCTGATAAGAGTAATCAAATCCTCAGCCATTTTAAGCATGTTAGGCATGGTGCCTTGAGAGGAGGTCTGAGGAACCTGTTTTTTGGTTTTCATGGCTGCTTTAGATTTAGTGAAGGCTTTAATAGAGGAGGAGGAAGGCCTGAAGACCCCTTGAGAAATGGCAGGCCTGTCTAAATTTTGAGTTTCCCCGCCAGGAGTGGCATCGGGATTTGTAGTAGGATTGGGGGCCGAGGAGCCTGCGACCTCGGGTACTGAAGACACCGGTAATGCACTGTCATCGGTACTCGGGGGCTACGTAGACGCCTCGCTGAGTACCGGTAGTCGGCCTTAGCATGGTTTCAGTAGGTGGTACGGACCTCGTATGTTGGTCCTTATCTTTGCATTTTTTGCTCAAAACTGGAGTCTGAGTATCCGACGACATAATATAATTACATTTTTTGCCAAAAAAGTGAAGGGCGAACTCCGCCCGACACTTAATAGTGCGCTTACTGAATCTAGCACAAAAAACGGCAGGCCGAGACGTCGTGGTCTGGGCCTAAGCAAGGTATACAGAAAGAGTGGAAATCCTTATGCGGTATTTGCTTCCCACATGAAATGCAATTATTAACTTTGTCTGACATCGGTCTGAGGCAAGAAAAGTTTCTCCAACGGGATACTTAGCTTTCAAGAAGACTTCGGCTGAAATACTTTCATAAATCTCAGGAGCTGGCCGACTGGCACTTGCGAACTGCTTCTGCTTCGGGCACCGCGCAGCAAGAAAGACTGGGGAAAATGGCATTGGCTGCCTCTTTTATACCCCTGCCACAATGACTTCAGGGAAGAAGCGACGACAACCGACGCCGGACCTAGACTTTGGAATTCGGCCGACCGAGGACCCGCCTGACGGCAGGCTAACCCATCTGTTATGACTGCAGCTGTATGCACGATGAACATCCCAAATGTACCAAATTAAAATGCTCACCCACATTTATCATTTTATCAAGGAATTTTAACAATAATGAACATTGTTTAACATTTTTATTGGTTTTGAATAGAACCTCTATCGTTTTTGGATGTAGAATTTTATGGAAAAATCCAATTTGTAATTTTTAGTGAAAGTATGGAAAGGACCAAATAGCAGCTTCAAGAATGAAAATGATATCCAACTCCCTCGAAAAAGGCACCACAGACGGCAACTGCCCTTGTACAATGTGCATTTACAGTCAAGGAAACATTTGCCATGAAAATAACAAAAGGAAATGGCATTAAAAATCCAGATTAGATGTTCTGCTTAGAAATTGGCAAACTCAAAGTGCTGGGATGAAAAGAAACAAAAAGCTACTCAGATATGTGACCGACTTTAGTTTTATCCAAATATTTGAGCTGTCCAAGCAAATAAAACATGAAGAACCTTCTTCCTGGTACACTGCAGAGAAGGAAAGATAATGAATATACTGATTAAGGAACAACTCATTGACCACCTTGGGCATATAAAAGGCAGATTAGTATGAAGATACATCCTGTCTCTATGAAAAAACTAAAACAGGAGGAATAGCCATAAAAGAGTGAAGTTCAGACACAAGCTTGGGTAGAAGAGTGAAAAGAACAGTCTTCCAAAAACAATTTTATTTTTTATTTATTATTTTTATTTTATTTTACATTTGTTTACCGGGTTAGTCCGACTGGATACATATCCCTTTTCAGCAGAGACCCGGGGAGAAAAGCTCCACATTTAAGAAAGACAGAAGAAAACAGAAACAACAACACTACATAGACATCATAAGGAACAATCATAGCATACAAAGTTCAGGGATACTAGTAGCTAATACACTTTATTTAATTCCACAAATATATGAGCAGTAAAAGCCCTGATATTAGGGTATGTTAGTAAGTGATGAGGTTAGAGCTTAGGTCTCTAGGGGGAAAGGATATAAGGTTATGCACAGGTAAAGACTATGGTTATTCGGAGGGTGCCGTCTAGAAGGACCCACGTGAAATAGAGAGTAGGTCTAAAGGGGGCCAGAGAGATTATAGGTGGAGATTAATTACATAGTGAGTTTAGGTAGAAGGCAGTTTTATGATCAGTCGGGATTTTCACAGGGGCATAACCACTGGGTCTTAAGTAGTGACTTGAGACTAGTTTTAAACTGGCTGAGGGAAGTTGAAAGTCTTAGGTTATTGGGAAGAGAATTCCAGAGCTTTCCGATAGTTAGCATAGATAGCATCTCCTCTTAAGTTATTTGATTTTGTGGTTAGTATCAGGACACTTTTAGAAGATCGGAGGCAATTTAGGTTGGAGTAGGGTGTCAGGAGTTTGTTCAGAGAGGGAGTTTTATCAGGTTCCTTGATTATTTTGAATGCTTCTACAAGTTGGTTGAGTTTAAGAAGGTTAGGTAGTTCTAACCAGTCCAGTTTCTTTAGGTTAAGGCAGTGATGAGTACGGTAAGGTGAGCCAGTAACAAATCTAGCGATGTGGTTATAAACGACTGAGAGTTTGTTGAGTTAATTTTTATTGAGGAAGGATAGGATAGGGGAGGCATACAGTAGGGTGGATAGAAGATGTGACCATGCTATAGTTAGTTTGGAATACGGAGTAAGAAAGTTTTTGATTCTGTACAAGGAGCCTAGTTTCTTGTTCACCGTCTTAATAGTTTGACTAATGTGAACATCAAATTTGAGCTTGTGGTCTTATAGTAACACCTAGCAGTTTGGTGTTAGTGACAGGCTCGATGATGGTGCCATTGATAGATTGAACTTGAAAGGTCGTATTGTTAGAATAAGGTGGATAAAGCCCTATGGGGGTTCGACACGTGGGGAAGATAAGAAGCAGCTTGGTTTTTTTGGGATTTAGGATAAGTTTCCTTTCTGAAAACCATTTTTCAACTGCTGCAAAACAGTGTTGGGTGACTTTTTAGAGATTATGGAGAGAGACATCAGAACAGATCAGAGTGGAGTCGTCTGCATATTGAATGCAGGTTGCTTGTGAGATGACTGAGTGTAGGTCATTTATAAATACAGAGAAAAGAAGAGGACCAAGTATGGAGCCTTGGGGGACTCCTATGGTATTAGGTAGCAGGTTAGATAATGTGCTTTGCCACTGGACTGCTTGTTTTCTGTCAGAAAGGTAAGCATTAAACCAACTAAGGGCCAGGTTGTCGAGGTGAAGGGATTCAAGGGTGTGGAGCATTAGTTGGTGATTGACCATGTCAAACGCTTTTGACAGGTCAAGGAAGAGAGCAGAAGTAATTTGTTGTTTTGGTTTTTGTTTACTGAGTCAACAAAGGAAAGGAGGGCAGTAGTGGTACTATGATGGGGACGAAAACCATGTTGAGTTTTTGACAGAAGATTGTTAAGGGTAAGGTAGTGTAGGATTTGCCTGTGGACACACCTTTCCATAATTTTTGCTATAGGCGACAATATTGCTATTGGTCTATAGTTAGATGTTTCCGTAGAGGCACCTCCCTTGTGAAGAGGGATGACGTATGATATTTTCCAGATTGAGGGGATGGTGGCTTCAGTGATGGTTCTATTTATCAGGATTGAAATGGGATAGGCAATTACATCAGATGCTAGTTGTAGGTATTCAGCTGGGAGACTATCAGCCGATAGGGTGGATGGTTTGAGTTTCTTTAGTAGAGTTCTAATATAGGAGGTGGATATTGGTTGAAAACTAAAGGCTGGTAGATTCTTTCCAGTAGGACTGGTTAAGGAGGTGGAAGAAGTAGGTAACTGACTGGCTAGTGCCTGAATGGTCTCAGTGAAGAAGGAGTTAAAGGAGTTAGCTATAACTACAGGATCCTTACCTATAAGTTTTTCTGGGGTAGGGGTAGCAGATTTCCCAGAATATAGGAGGTTATTGAAACCTGCCCAAAACTTCTTTGGATTATTTTGGTGCTTATCCTGAAGATGATGGAAGTAATTATTTTTATCACGGGTAGTATATGCCTTTGTTGAGTTTCTTAGCTGCTGAAATTTGATACGATCTAGGGGTTCTTTGGTGGTACGCCAGTTTGCCCAGGCCTGGTCTCTAAGCTTAATTTTAGATTTGGAGTCATTAGTTAGCCAAGGTGCAATCCTGATTTTGGCTCTGATTGATCGGTTGGGTGCATGAAAGTCCAGTATTTTAAGGAATGTGTCATTAAAGTATATAACACTCTCATCAATGGGAAGTGTTTTTAGGATGGACCAGTTACAGGATTTGAGTTCTGTTAGAAATTGTTCAAGAACAAATTTTTTCTTGTTTCTGACTAGCTTATATATGGGAAGGTTTTTACACATCAGCTTATGTTTTATGATAAAGGTGATAAGGTGGTCACTAAGATCATTGGGGAGGGTCCCTGTGGTATAGGTAGATGTGTCTTTATTGGTGAGAATCCAATCAATAATGCTTTCTTTTTGTTGAGAATTACCTATTCTTGTGGGAGATTTTATATTTTGGGAGAAGCCATACAGGTTAATGGGGCAGGGATTTATCTGGTCAGAGTACTGGGACCAGTCAAGGTTGAAATCACCTAGTACTATAGTTTCTTGAGGGTAGTTAGAGGTGAGCCAGCTTAGGGTTTGCTCCACAGTTTCTAAGTTTTTCCCTGGTGGGATGTAGACTACAATGAGGTTGATGCTCTTTTGGTTATTTAGGCAAATTTTTAGGGCAGTTAGTTCCATAATGGTGACCTTAGGGGGTTGTATAGGATTCGTAATGATATTCAGGGTACTTCTAAACATTACGGCTATTCCTCCCCCCCTTTTTTTTTATCCGATCAACCCTGAGTATATTGTATCCAGGTGGAAGAATTTCTTCGTCCTTAGTGGATGGTTTGAGCCATGTTTCTGTTAGACACAAGATGTCTGGGAGATGAGTGGCTATCATGGCATGTAGGTTATGTACTTTGTTATTTATACTTCTTAGATTGAGATGGAGGATGAGGAGGGAACTAGCAGGTCTTGGAGTTAGGATGGAAAGCCGGAGAAGCATGCTTAAAAGGAGCCTGGGTCAACTTTTCAAGTACAAAATTGCAGTACCAAGAAGGTAGAATAGGCTTCTTGGGACGCCTGACATGAAGGAAGCCTTTAAGAAAGTGCTTGACCTCAAACTTTAAGGACAGACTAGCAGAAATTGCGGATAGGTGGGATGTAACTGAAGAATATGCCAACCTACCATGGAGAAGATGACACAAAGAAAACCAGAGTAACCTCCATACACTGGAGCCTCTTCTTGCCATAAGGTTCACCTTACAGAAAATCTTTTAATTTTCTAAATTAAACAATACAAAAAAGGCAGTCCCAAAGATATTCAAAGAGAAATGCAAGTAAAGGCATCCACATATGGAAAAATTTACAAGAAAAAATAAGATCACAAAGATGGAACGTAGAATAGAAGATTGGTAAAGTAAAAGTAAAAAAAACAGAAGATAAAGTTAGGGAATACTTGCAAAGCGAATGATTTAGTGCAGAAACTCTAACAGGTTACATCACAGCAAGATGAAACAACCAGTCCCCAATTTAAGAAGAAACAGAAGACATCTGAAGAAAAAATATGGACATGGACGAGAGAGAGTTAATATGGTGCAATACTTATGCAAAGGAGAGAGCAAAATTAATCAATACAAAAAATGCAGTACCAAAGATATTTGGAGAGAAATATAGGCAAAGGCTTCCAGACAGAAAATTTTACAATACACAAAATAAGAAAATAAAGAGGAAAAGTAGAAAAGAGGATTAGCAATGGATAAATTAAAAAAAAAATAGAAACTGAAGTTATGGATTACCTGCGAAGTGAAGAATTTCTTCTGTGTGTTCCAGTCACCTCCAATCACTAGGGAGTGATCTTTAAACTGGTTTAAGGTTGGGTATAATGACAAAGTGTTGCTGGTTATTACAGGGTGCATAAACATTAAGAATCATTATAGGTTTTGGTATTGTAGGACTACTAAATTTTTACGTAACACCATCTTCTCTCCTTGTCAGCTTTGGTTTTAAGTATTTTTTCCTTAAATTGTTTTTTAATTATTATGGCAGCCCCAGCACCGTTTGTTTTCCCCTCTGAAGCTATAATTTGACTTATCCATTTCTTTCTGCTAATTTCTGCCCATTGCTCTGCAGTCAAGCGTGTTTCTTTTATTAGTATGAGGTTTGGCTGTGGTTTTTAATGTAAGGTGTAAGAATAGTTTTCTTTTCTTGTTTTGGAGCCCTTTAACATTCCATGATTCTATTTCCCACATATATTTATTAGGTGTATTCCGTAGATATGCCATGTATATTAGTTTTGTTATCTTTGTATGTGTTACTGTGTGATGGTTTAGGAAAGCATCTATTTATCCCTGTCCCTACTCTGTGCCTAACCACTATATCCCTGGACCAGGAATAATCATGGGGGGGGGGGGTGAAGGTTCATTATACGGTTTACCTTTACGTCTAATCTTGGAATGTGTTTTCTTTTTAGATACAGATTTATCCCATAGTATCCCCCCTGTGTTACTATAAACAATGTGGACAAAGCTGAACAAACTAGCTCCCTCAACAAACACTGCTACTTAATATCCCTACCCTCTTCCAACATATTATTTATACAATTATGGTATTGCATTTAAGTTACGGCATGTATTGTTTTTCTCTTGTGACTAATTCTTTGTAATAGTATTTTTAAAACAGCGCATTAATATACATCTCTGTAAATTATAGCAACATATGTACCATAGTAATATTGTTAAACAATCAATCTTGTCATTCTTACATTTTTCTTTCATTTGACTTCTTTTTCCTCCCCTTTATTCAGATTTCAGCCTTCTTTGGTGCCTGTAATGCATTTCCACATCAGTCTGTGTGGGTTATAAAATATATACTTGGCACCTATTTATCAGAGGTAGGAAGTATAGAGGGACATGTATTAAAAAAAAAAAAAAAAAAACAGCTTAGCTAAACAGTCCTCCTGCTATAGTTAACATATTAAGGCTATATTTACATTACCCCAAGATTGTTAGATTATTTTACTATTTTCCTGAGATTTTCTCTCTCCAGGATCTTTTAACACATTTCTAGTATTTACATAAAACATTTAACAACGGCTGGAAAGACCACAGAAGTACCTCACCAAGAGGATTAATGGCCTCAAACATATGTCCTATGCAGCCCGACTGGAAAAACTCCAGCTGTACTCAGTGGCATATCACTTACTCAGAGGTGATCTCTGCCTGACTTACAAAGCCATGTCCAACTCAGAATTGAGGGACATGCTCCACTTAAAGAAATCCAAGTCACTGCGAGACACTCGCTCTAGTGAGCTAAACCTCGCCACAACAATAAATAGAACATGCTGGAGCGATAGATTCCTCACAGACTCCCCATGCTTTGGAACAAAATTCCTAACTACATTAGGCAGAGCCCCTCAATAACACTTTTCAAGAGAAACCTTGACGAGTAGATGGGTAACAGAAAATACACCCCTGGGATCACTTCATTGTCCCCTTTTGACAGAGGCTCAGTTAATCAATGGGGCGGCGAAAGCTGACACACTGGCTAGGCTTATAAATGCCCTCTGGCAGATAGCCTAATACCTACCTATGATCTCCTATGATCTATGAACAAATTTTTTTCATTTTTTCCCCCAATATTAAACTATGAGCTAGCCTGTTTGACAGTTTATTTCTTGCCTATTATTTAAGGCTGGATTTTCATTCACTTACACAGTACCGGGTGTACTGTTTTAGTGAATGGTTCAGTTCAACAGTACCTTATTTCTTCAAGGTTTTGCTTGCAGGTTGGTTGACATCTATGGTGCAGCTTTCTTCTTTTAGCTGGTGCAGATCAATTTTCATTTTTCAGGCAGTAAAATCTTTTGGAGCTTGCTGAAATCCATTTTGACCGACTGTTCTTAATGGAGTCCTCAAAATCATAGGGGGACTGAATTTGCAGACCAATGTCCCAGGAGGCGGCTCCTTCCTATATTCGTGCATCGGAAACGGCAGTTGATTTTTGGTTCCTACCCAGGCTGTACTTCCTTTTCCTGTGTTCCTCATGAATCACATCATGGATTTAAGGGCCTAGACAGCAAGGGGAAGCTTTCAGAGTTGGATCCCAGCTAGAGTGCTCGTGAATGGGGTCTTTTTTTACCCAAGGGTCCTTTATCGTTTTTTGTGGATTTCACTTCTGAAGGTGGAATTTGCTTGAAAACAGCCAGGAATGTCTCTTTTGCCTCTTTGGGATTAGTGACCATGTATTTAACCCTCTTTGATGTAGAAGATTAACTGATTTGGATATTTCATCTGGAATTTGATTTTTTTTTTTTCTATTAGGAACCTGCAATATGGAGATATTAGTTGTCTTGCTGGTCTTATTTGTATTGGGAGGTCTTGAGCAAAGGAGATTTTATTATTATTCCAGGTGAGTGTGCCTTTTTTCTTTGCTGCCAGTATGATTTTATTTACATCTTGGTAGTTTAATATTTTAATATAGACAGGTCTTTGTTTCAGTGGTGTTTGCATTTCCCTCAGGGCTCTGTGGGCTCTCTCTATTGTTATTTGCTGCATTTCTTCAGGTTCTCCTAGCAGGGAGTTTATTATTTGCTTGATTATTGGTATTAGATTGTTATGAAGTACAGTTTCAGGTATTCCTCTGATGATATTGTTCCTTCGAGATCTTGCCTCCAGGTCTGTTATTTTTGCTTGTAAGTTTTGTATTTCTTTGTCATGGGCATCAGTTCTTTGAGAAATATTTTTATTTCATTTTCTATTATTTTTGGACTCAGATTTTTCCATTCTGGATATCTGGCTGAATGAGTCACCAAAGGTTTGAAATTGTAATAAGTCCTTTATTGCTTGCTGGATAGGTAATGAGGCAGATTTTATGTCTTCCAGATTAGCTGGCTGATCTGTCTTGGATTTATTTGTAGTTTTAGAGTTGTCAGTTTGTTTAGTTGTCTTTTGTCGTTTTGACATTGTGTCTTTCTCAGGTGAGGCTAGTACTGAGAATTTGGTCTTGGCTATTGTTGTTTCCATATTATTTTCCTCTTTTGACATCTTGCTGTATAGTGTTTTACCAGTCTTGCAGTCGGATGCATGGCCTTAGTAGCACATGGCTTAAGCTGTTATTCAGAAATCTTAGTTAATCCTGCTGTTTCTGAGCTGAATCAGTCACTTTTTCTTCCTCTCTTGTTTGCTGGATGATATTAGCAGTAAATATCTACAGTTATTTCTGTATTAATTCTGCGTTGCCTTCTGGGTTTGTTTTAATCCAGGGTATATCAGAGACCTAGGTGATTGCAGTGCTTACAGAACAGCGGCCATTTTTAACTCAATATATAGATATATATTGCCCATCTTATAACTAAAGGGTTCTCGTCTAGATCTAGAGAGGTCATTGTGCCCCTATACGCATCACTCATCAGACCCATAATTGAATACAATGCTCCATTTGGGATGTACCTTACCCGGCACCTGCAGCAGCTAGAGAGACCTCAAAGGTTCCTTACCAAAAGGATCATGGGCCTCAAACAGTTGCCCTATGCAACTAGGCTAAAGAAACTACAGCTCTACTCAGTTGCTTACCGCCTGCTCAAAGGTGACCTCTGCCTGACTTACAAGGCCATGTCCAACCCAGAATTAATGGACATGCTCCACCTTAAAAAAAACAAATCCATTAGAGCCACACGCTCCTCGGACTTAAACCTCAGCAGAGCAATAAATAGGACATGCTGGAGGGATAGATTCATATCCCAAAGGCTTCCCACACTTTGGGATAAAATCCCAATTCACATAAGACAAAGCCCCTCGCTGGCCCTCCAAGAGAAATCTTGATGAGTGGATGGGAAACCGTAAGTTTGCACCCGGGATCACTCCAGTGGCGCTACTGGACAGAGGCTCTAGAAGTTAAATTATAAGGGAGGAGAAAGCCAAACACATTTCGGCTAGGCTTATAAATGCCTTAGGGCAGATAGCCTAGTATAAACCTATGAACATGATCAGGCAAGATTTTGTTCCTTTAACCAATCAAGCCTCCTAATTACAGAACCCGTAACTGTGGCCCTGCAGGAGGGCTCCAGAGAATCAAAACCACATTGCAAAAGTATGTTTTCCAACTTGTTCTGCTGCATACAATTTCCTTGTTTTCTGCACATTCAGAATTTAACATTTTCTGTTTAAGCAATCCCATGACATGTTGCTGATATTTAAGCATATGAAACTGACAGTTTAAGGCCCTTATAGCCAAAGTTGCAGAGGTGTAAACCGTTTTTCCCCATCTATCCAGTGCCTTTGAATCTCTGTCAGAGGGGGTTGGGTTTTTTGCAGTGGAAGCCTTAGCCCCCTTTGGACCCTGTGACAGTTTCTGGGTCAGCAGCAGGATTTTAAAAAAGAAATGTGTGAGTCGGGAACCCTGTAATATCTGTCAGGCTTAACAGGAGCTGGGGGTAAGGAGTCAGGGGTCAGACTAGACTCCAAAAACACAATTCTACAATGTCTAACAGGTGGAATGGCCAGAGGGCCTGTGCTGTGGTAGTAATAGAAAAGTACAGTTTTGTACCTACCATAAATGTAGATGTCCGAACTGGATAGCATCTGCAGTCATAACAAGTGGGTTGTCCTGTCGTCAGGCAGCCCTTCAGTCGTCCGGATTCCAAAGTCCGGGTCCAGCTTCGGCTGATGTCGCACTCCACCCGACGTCATCTCTGTTGGTCTTCGGGTATAAAGGCATCAGCCGACGCCATTTTCCTCAGTGTTTCTTGCCCCAGATGCCAGTAGCCCTCTTGCAGGCTAAAATTTGGATAGATGCCAATGTTTCCAAATAGATAGAGGTAAACACAACAATAAGCATGTATGTACATATACACAAACAAATACACCATAAAAGACTCCCCCCCAACAGCTAGCTATTAGAAGGGTAAACACCCTAGGAGTACCACAGAGGGGAAGGAGGGAGGGTAATCCTGACTGCAGATGCTATCCAGTTCGGACATCTACATTTATGGTAGGTACAAAACTGTACTATGTCCTTCATGGATGCATCTGCAGTCATAACAAGTGGGTAGAATACCATAGCCAACTAGGGAGGAGGATAAAAGTAGATTATGGTGTGTTTAGGATCCCTTGCAGTACAGCAGTGGCAAACCCTGCTCGGGATCTGGAATATAGAGGCAAATTATAATGTTTGGCAAATGTATGCACGGAGGTCCAAGTAGCCGCCTCAATAATGTCTTTGGTTGCCACTCCTCGTAAGAAGGCTGTGGTAGTGGCTGTTGCCCTTGTAGAATGAGGTCTTATGTTCTGTGGAATTGGTTTTCCATGGAAGGAGTAACAGAATCGTATGCAATTTCCTATCCATTTGGAGATTGTCTGTTTGGAAATAGCTTTTCCTTCCCTTCCTGTTGCATAGGCTACAAAAAGTTGGTCAGTCTTTCTGCTATTTTTGTTCTGTCCAAGTAGTAAGCGTAGCTGTCTATGTACATCCAAGGTATGCAGTATTCTTTCCCTCTGTTTTGTGGGTTGGGAAAGAAGGTAGGTAGGTGGATTGCCTGGTTTAAAGACACTCTGGATACCACCTTAGGCATAAATGTAGGATTAGTCCTCATGGACACACTATCTTGGTGGAAGATTAGGAAGGGTTGCACTGCCATTAAGGCCTGTAGTTCTGAAACCCTCCTTGCTGAAGTAATTGCCAGTAGGAAAGCAGTTTTCCATGACAGGTGTTGTAGGTCTGCTGTTGCTGCTGGTTCAAAGGGTGCTAGTGTCAACTTTTCTAGCACAAAGTTTAAATCCCAAGCTGGTAATGGTGGTTTCCTTGGAGGTTTTACATTCTTGATTCCTCTGAGGAATTGCCTGAGCAAAGGGTGCGAAAAACAGGTGTATCAAGGCTGTATTCTGCTGAAATAGCTGATGCATGTATCTTGATGGAGGAGTAGGACAGGCCTGAATGAAGAAGTTGACCAGATACTCCAGAATGTTAGGCATATCTATGTTTGACACATCTTTTCCTCTTTCCGTACTCCAGATGACAAACCTTTTCCATTTTCCAGCATAGTTCCTTCTTGTTGAAGGTCTGCGTGCTTCAAGAATAATGTCTTTAACTCTTTGGGAAGGTTCTGGAATAGCTGCTGTTATGTGATGTTCCATGCAGTCAGTTGCAAGGTTTTTAGGTTTGGATGTATGATGCTGTAGTTGTTCTGCGTTAACATCAAAGGCATCAGGGGAATTGTCCACATATTGTTCCGAGACATGCTCCTCAGTAGTGGGTACCGGTGTTGTCTTGGCCAGTTTGGTGCTATCAGGATAATCCTTGGACGTTCTTCCTTGATTTTCAGTAGTACCTTGTGTATCAAAGGAAGAGGCGGGAATGCATATGCTGTTAGGCCTTTCCAGTTGAAAGAGAGCGAATCCACTTTCCATGCTAATGGGTGGAATGTCCTTGTGCAGAATTTTTTGAGCTGGTGATTGAGAGGTGATGCGAATAGGTCTATCTGTGGCATTCCCCATTTCTTTGAGATGGTCTTGAAGATGTCCGGGTGGAGCTTCCATTCGTGGGCATCGAAGTGGTTCTGCTTAATATGTCCGCTAGTGTATTGTCTTTCCCTGGTACAAATATTGCCTGTAACTGGATGTTGTAGCTGAGTGCCAGGGTCCACAGCTCCAAGGTCATTCTGCATAGGGGGTATGAATGAGTGCCTCCCTGTTTGTTGATGTACCACATGACTGTGGTGTTGTCTGTCCTTATCATCAACTGGCCCTCTTTGAGAAATGGTTTGAACTTTTGGATTGCCAGTTTTACTGCCAGCATTTCCTTTAGGTTGATGTGCAGTTGAAGTTGATCCTGTGTCCACAATCCTTGCACGCATTTGTCCAGCATGTGGGCCCCCCATCCTAGGTCTGAAGCGTCTGTTGTAATGGTCTGGCTTGCTTGACATCTGCGAAAGGGTAGGCCTGGGTTTGACTGGCATGCCTGAGCCCACCATAGGAACTCCTGTTTTAAGCATGGGATTAGTGGGATTTCTGTTTCTAGACTGTGTCTGTGTTGGGACCATAAATTCTTTAGGTACCACTGTAGTTTTCTCATATGTAATCTGGCAAATGGAACCAAGATTATGCATGATGCCATGAAGCCCAAGGCCTGCAGTACTTTTCTTGCTGTTAACTTGTTCAGTTTTGTTAGTGCCATGAAGTATAGAGGGAGTTCTTTTTGTTTTTCTGTAGTCAGGAATGCCATTTGTTTTACTGTGTCCAATTCCGCCCAAGAATGTCCTTGTTTGGGATGGTATCAGCCTTGACTTTTGTAAATTGACTGTGTATCCCAGTGCTTGTAGCAAGTAAATGACCCTTTGTAAATCTGTTGTCAGCTTGCTTTTGTTGTCCCCTTGTAGCAGGCAGTCGTCCAGGTATGGGTAAATTTGAATTCCCTGAAGTCTGCAATGGGCGATTACTGATGCCAGGCATTTTGTGAATACTCTGGGCAGTAGATAAGCCAAAGGCAATGCTGAGAATTGATAGGTCTGTGCAGAATGATAAAACCACAAACAAATACACCATAAAAGACTCCCCCCCAACAGCTAGCTATTAGAAGGGTAAACACCCTAGGAGTACCACAGAGGGGAAGGAGGGAGGGTAATCCTGACTGCAGATGCTATCCAGTTCGGACATCTACATTTATGGTAGGTACAAAACTGTACTATGTCCTTCATGGATGCATCTGCAGTCATAACAAGTGGGTAGAATACCATAGCCAACTAGGGGAGGAGGATAAAAGATTATGGTGTGTTTAGGATCCCTTGCAGTACAGCAGTGGCAAACCCTGCTCGGGATCTGGAATATAGAGGCAAATTATAATGTTTGGCAAATGTATGCACGGAGGTCCAAGTAGCCGCCTCAATAATGTCTTTGGTTGCCACTCCTCGTAAGAAGGCTGTGGTAGTGGCTGTTGCCCTTGTAGAATGAGGTCTTATGTTCTGTGGAATTGGTTTTCCATGGAAGGAGTAACAGAATCGTATGCAATTTCCTATCCATTTGGAGATTGTCTGTTTGGAAATAGCTTTTCCTTCCCTTCCTGTTGCATAGGCTACAAAAAGTTGGTCAGTCTTTCTGCTATTTTTGTTCTGTCCAAGTAGTAGCGTAGCTGTCTATGTACATCCAAGGTATGCAGTATTCTTTCCCTCTGTTTTGTGGGTTGGGAAAGAAGGTAGGTAGGTGGATTGCCTGGTTTAAAGACACTCTGGATACCACCTTAGGCATAAATGTAGGATTAGTCCTCATGGACACTATCTTGGTGGAAGATTAGGAAGGGTTGCACTGCCATTAAGGCCTGTAGTTCTGAAACCCTCCTTGCTGAAGTAATTGCCAGTAGGAAAGCAGTTTTCCATGACAGGTGTTGTAGGTCTGCTGTTGCTGCTGGTTCAAAGGGTGCTAGTGTCAACTTTTCTAGCACAAAGTTTAAATCCCAAGCTGGTAATGGTGGTTTCCTTGGAGGTTTTACATTCTTGATTCCTCTGAGGAATTGCCTGAGCAAAGGGTGCGAAAAAACAGGTGTATCAAGGCTGTATTCTGCTGAAATAGCTGATGCATGTATCTTGATGGAGGAGTAGGACAGGCCTGAATGAAGAAGTTCGGCCAGATACTCCAGAATGTTAGGCATATCTATGTTTGACACATCTTTTCCTCTTTCCGTACTCCAGATGACAAACCTTTTCCATTTTCCAGCATAGTTCCTTCTTGTTGAAGGTCTGCGTGCTTCAAGAATAATGTCTAACTCTTTGGGAAGGTTCTGGAATAGCTGCTGTTATGTGATGTTCCATGCAGTCAGTTGCAAGGTTTTTAGGTTTGGATGTATGATGCTGTAGTTGTTCTGCGTTAACATCAAAGGCATCAGGGGAATTGTCCACATATTGTTCCGAGACATGCTCCTCAGTAGTGGGTACCGGTGTTGTCTTGGCCAGTTTGGTGCTATCAGGATAATCCTTGGACGTTCTTCCTTGATTTTCAGTAGTACCTTGTGTATCAAAGGAAGAGGCGGGAATGCATATGCTGTTAGGCCTTTCCAGTTGAAAGAGAGCGAATCCACTTTCCATGCTAATGGGTGGAATGTCCTTGTGCAGAATTTTTTGAGCTGGTGGTTGAGAGGTCATGCCAATAGGTCTATCTGTGGCATTCCCCATTTCTTTGAGATGGTCTTGAAGATGTCCGGGTGGAGCTTCCATTCGTGGGCATCCGAAGTGGTTCTGCTTAATATGTCCGCTAGTGTATTGTCTTTCCCTGGTACAAATATTGCCTGTAACTGGATGTTGTAGCTGAGTGCCAGGGTCCACAGCTCCAAGGTCATTCTGCATAGGGGGTATGAATGAGTGGCTCCCTGTTTGTTGATGTACCACATGACTGTGGTGTTGTCTGTCCTTATCATCAACTGGCCCTCTGAGAAATGGTTTGAACTTTTGGATTGCCAGTTTTACTGCCAGCATTTCCTTTAGGTTGATGTGCAGTTGAAGTTGATCCTGTGTCCACAATCCTTGCACGCATTTGTCCAGCATGTGGGCCCCCCATCCTAGGTCTGAAGCGTCTGTTGTAATGGTCTGGCTTGCTTGACATCTGCGAAAGGGTAGGCCTGGGTTTGACTGGCATGCCTGAGCCCACCATAGGAACTCCTGTTTTAAGCATGGGATTAGTGGGATTTCTGTTTCTAGACTGTGTCTGTGTTGGGACCATAAATTCTTTAGGTACCACTGTAGTTTTCTCATATGTAATCTGGCAAATGGAACCAAGATTATGCATGATGCCATGAAGCCCAAGGCCTGCAGTACTTTTCTTGCTGTTAACTTGTTCAGTTTTGTTAGTGCCATGAAGTATAGAGGGAGTTCTTTTTGTTTTTCTGTAGTCAGGAATGCCATTTGTTTTACTGTGTCCAATTCCGCGCCCAAGAATGTCCTTGTTTGGGATGGTATCAGCCTTGACTTTTGTAAATTGACTGTGTATCCCAGTGCTTGTAGCAAGTAAATGACCCTTTGTAAATCTGTTGTCAGCTTGCTTTTGTTGTCCCCTTGTAGCAGGCAGTCGTCCAGGTATGGGTAAATTTGAATTCCCTGAAGTCTGCAATGGGCGATTACTGATGCCAGGCATTTTGTGAATACTCTGGGCGCAGTAGATAAGCCAAAAGGCAATGCTGAGAATTGATAGTGCTCTGATCCTGCAAGAAATCTGAGGTATCTTCTGCAGATTGGTCGAATGGGGACGTGCAGGTATGCCTCCTTGAGATCTAGAGTTACCAGCCAAGACTCCTTGCCCAGCATGGGAAGAAGTTGCTGTAGGGTCAGCATTTTGAATTTTGGGACAATGATGTATGTATTTAAGGTGGACAGGTCGAGAATTAGTCTCCAACTTTTTTCCTTTCTTGGAACTAGGAATAGTCTGGAGTAGAACCCCTTTCCTTGCTCTGCTGTTGGCACTCTTTCCACAGCTCTCATGTTTGCTAACTCCATTATCTGGCGAGAGCCTCTGTTTTTTGATTTGGAGGTAGATTTGGCATTCCTCTTTTGACTGGAAAAGTGTGGAAGTGAAACTGGTAACCTTGATCTATGGTTTGTAAAATCCACTTGTCCTTTGTTATGTAGTGCCAGTTCTTTGAAAATAAGGTTAACTTTCCGCCTAGAGGAGCTGCTATTTGTTCCCTGGTAGGCGGATTTAGGGTTAAGTCACTGTGGTTGTGTTGATGTAGTGGCAGTGGCTGTGTCTGTGCCTCTGTTGTTACCTTGCCACTGTCTTCCTCTGTAGGCACCTCCTCTGGTTTGGTTTCTGCCTCTGGAACGTCTATTCCTGCCCCTTTGAAATTTTGTGGAGTCAGGAAAGGACCAATTTTGGCAGGCCAGTTCCTGCTAAACCTTGGGGTTGAACGTGCAAGAAATCTTTAACAGTTTGAACAGATTTTGCCTTTTCTTCCATTTTCTTCATAACCTGCTGGGCAGATGTACCAAACAAACTTGTCTTGTCCATAGGAGCATCTAGCAACTTAGCTTTAACATGATCCGTAAAGCTTGTTCCTTTAGCCATGCATGCCTTCTTATCACTGTGCCTGTCATGGCTGATCTAAATGAAGCCTCCAGTGCATCATAGCCACATTTTAAGGAATGGTTGCTAACCTGTTGTATGTTATTTACCATCTCTAATACATATTTCTTATCAAGAGATTCATCAGTGGTTAGTTTTTTTAGTTAACTGATCCAGCATAAACTCTTGGTATTGTATCATGTGAAACTGACAGTTTAAAGCTCTAGCTGAGAGAGTAGCTGAAGTGTAGACCTTTTTACCCCATCTGTCTAATGACCATGCTTCCCTTTCAGAAGGAATAGGGTTTTTAGCTATGGTCGCGGCTACTGCCTTGGGGCCCTGGGATATAGTTTCTGGGTCTGCAAGTGGAGCCTTGTAAAGGTGGTGATGAGTATCTGGCACCCTGTAAAATCTGTCTGGTTTGGCAGGGGCTGGGGGTAAAGAATCTGGAGTGGAGCAAACATCATTGAAAGCATCATCCACCACAGAGAGAACAGGGGGTATAGCTAAGGGCCTGTGCTGTGGGAGGTGCAGAAAAGTCCTAAGTCTTTCTGGAGTCTGAAAAATCCTGTTGCTGCCATTGGAACTGCTCTCGCATGGCATGTAAGGTTTCCCCAAAGGAGAATTCTTCTGGTGGGGAAGCAGCTGGGATGGATTCTTCAGCATCAGAATCTTCAAAATTGGAGAAGGGAGCCTCTGGCTGGTCAGTTATGTCTGATTCATCAGCAGAATCATCAGAGGACACTGGCTCGGGGCTCTGCCCTAGGTCTCTTCTCTGGGGCTGAGAGGCCCTGTCTGGGTGAGATTGAGATCCTCTAATTAAAGAAATTAAATCTTCTGCCAAAGTAAGCATTTGAGAACTAGAAGAGGGCCTGGATGTGGGTGGTTTAACAGGCACTGTTTTAGTAGTCTTGGCTGCTTTAGCCCTGGCGAAGGCCTTAATGGACATGGCTGCTGGAGGCCTAGCAGCACCACGTGCTGGGGTAGAAACATCCAAGGGGATGGTGTCTGATAAGTCAACCACCGTAGTGGGTAAAATTTGTGAAGTTGTTTCAAGAGTTGTAGCAGGGGCCTCAGTTGTAGGAATAGGTTCAGCTGTACTTTGATCAGTTTTCTCGGTTTCGGCCGAAACCGAGACACTCGCGGTTTGCTTGACCGTGGTTTCGGACGAAACCGCGGACCACGAGTGTCGGTCTTTATCTTTGCGTTTTTTGCTAGATTGGGTAGTCGGAAGATCAGACGGCATAATGTACGCAAAATCAGAACCGAAAAACTGTTCTGCAAACTCCGACCGACGCCTAAGCGTTCGTCGGTTGAAAGAAGCACAGGCCGAACAGGCTGCTACGTCGTGGGCTGGGCCTAAACAAGGCAGACAGTAAGAGTGGAAATCTTTATGAGGTATTTGTTTCCCACAGTTTAAACAATTGTTAACTTTTTCTGACATCGGCTGAGGCAAGAAAGAGTCCCCAACGGGGTACTTAGCTTTAGAAGTCTTCAAAGTAGTATTCGGTAGAAGTAATCTCTGGATCCGACCGACCGGCACTTGCGAACAGCTTCTGCTTCGGGCGCCACGCGGCAAGAAAGACTGAGGAAAATGGCGTCGGCTGATGCCTTTATACCCGAAGACCAACAGAGATGACGCCGGGTGGAGTGCGACATCAGCCGAAGCCGGACCCGGACTTTGGAATCCGGCCGACTGAAGGGCTGCCTGACGACAGGACAACCCACTTGTTATGACTGCAGATGCATCCATGAAGGACATCTCCCTGAGCCTCTTTTTAGATTCTGAAAAATCTTGGCTCTCCCAGTGGAAATGCTCCCTCATGGTGTGTAAGGTTTCCCCAAAGAAAGAGTCCTCAGGAGGAGATGCTGAAGGTACAGATTCTTCAGCATCAGAATCCTCATAGGGAGGAAGAGAATAACCCCGATCAGAAGAGGAATCTGAAGAAATAGAAACCTGATCTGAAGATTCATAGTCAGTGTCTTGCCTAGGCCTCTTATCAGGAGGGGGATGGGAACCCCTGATCAAGGTAATCAAGTCTTCGGCCACCTTGAGCATCTGTTTTTTGGGTATAGAGGCCTGTCCACATGGCTCTTGAGTTTGTTTCCTTGCTTTAGAAGGTGCTTTAGTCTTTGAAGCTGAGGTTGTTTTAATGTAAAGATGTTTAGGTCTGAATACACCCTGAGAATCCTGTGCCTGCTCAGCGGCTCCAGACCCATCTGAGGGATTAGCATCAGAGGCTCCAATACCTTGAGTATCCAGCGGCATGGCCGACTCCACATGGGAATCGGTAACGGCCTGTGACTCTAAAATAGCAGGCACCAGGGGCTGCGAAAACACCTCACTGAGAACTGGCGACTGGCTTAGGAGAAGCTTAGTCGGTTTTGGGCCTCGGTTGTTTTTCTCTTTCCTTTGCGTTTTTTGTAAACTCCGGTAGTCGGATGGGTATCCGATGACATTTCAGGATAATTAAATTGGCAACCAAAATAGTTTAAAGCAAAATCATACCGACGCTTAATAGTGCATTGGTTAAATCTAGCACAAAGCTGACAATCAGAAACGTTGTGATCAGGGCCTAGGCAAGGAATACAGTAAGAATGAAAATCCTTATAAGGTACTTGCTTCCCACAAGAAATACAGTTAACTTTTTCCGACATCGGTTTGGAGCAAGAAAAAAGTTTCCCCAATGGGGTACTTGGCTTTACTGAAGACTTCGGATCTGAAACTCAAATATGAAAATCTCAGGAGTCGGCCGACCGGCACTTGCGAACTGCTTCTGCTTCGGGCACCGCACGGCAAGAAAGACTGAAGAAAATGGCGTCAGCTGCTTCTTTTATACCTCTGACGACCTGACATCAGGGAAGGGGCAACAGCAGCCGACGCAGGATCCAAGACTTTGGAATTCATGCCGGCTGAGGGCAACCTGCCAGCAGGATAACCCAAATGTAATGACTGCAACAATGAAACACAAAGAACATCTACACAGGGTCTTGGGTACAAACCCCTGGCAGACAGAACACTACTTATGGTGACCGTCTTTATGGGGAACAGTGACATCATCCCTTTCTGGATGACAAACAGTACCATACAAAAACAGAAAAAGGAGATCAGAAATCCCAATGGGGCACTTATCTGAAAACAGCCTGGTAACCAGCACAACAAAAAGGGTGTTCAGACAGATGTTCAATAACGGCATTTGGAATGGCAACAAGGAAGTTCTGAGTGTTTGCGTCCATATGTCACCTTTATGCCCTACGCCTAGCACACAGACCATCCATATGACATATGTTACCTACATTACCTAAAGGCTTTGGTAAACTGGCTGGACATTGGCCTATCCTTAGCAGCAGATCCCCTAGGTGAAGAATACTGCAACAGGGATATGGAAGGACATCTTACAGTTTTGGTGCGACTGACTGGCTTCCAAAGGATATTGTATCAGTTGGACAGGAAAACAAGAAAAATGCTTCATGCTTATCAAATGATATATATATATATATATATATATATATATATATTTATTGATATACTGATATATATATATATATATATATATAAATAAATAAAAAAAATCAGTGTAAACCAAGATTATATACTCATTCTGAAGGAGGTATGGGTCTCCTAGAAATTGATTACACAGATCTGCAATCACAGGACTGCATACATATCTGCTGACTTCACCACATTCAAACATAGTGAATTGTTTACAACATTTGTAGAACAATTCTAAGACTACTTTCCTGCTTAGTTTAGCAGAAGCATCAGTGTCAAGTGGGAATGGAAATCACACAAGAGGAAGAAAAAAAAATCAGGCAGCAAATGAATGCTCCAAAAAACGAAAGAAAAAAGAATACAAGAAGAAAGATCAGAGGAGAATGCAAGAAATGTGAAAAATGCATAAAAATAGTTGCAAGTACAGAAAACTCCTGAAACAACCTGATGTCAATCAGGACTTCACGAAGAAATGGTTAAGTAGAGATTAATTTAAACCAAAAGATGAAAGGTCAACATTGACGGCTCGGGATAGTGGACTATGTCCACACTGGTCCTAAGCTGGTTAGGCTTGTATTGGCCCTAGGGCTGATAACCTAGTACCAACCTATGAATCTAGGGTTTACAAAGTCCACTAAACATGTGGGAAAAACATACAAATGCAGGTTGCTGAGTGTGATACACTAATGGCAGAAGGCCTTATTCTAAAAGGCGTAATAATGCGGCAAGACTCTTATTGGTGATTGTGCATACATTACAATACTGAAGTAGCTGAAAAATATCAGTCACAAAAGCAATACAGAAAATGATGAAACTTGTATCAAGTGACATCACCCATTACCAACAGTTCAAAAACAAGATGCAAGAAAACCAGATATTGTAGCCCATAAAAAGACAAAAACAGCATTGATCATCGAAATTGCTACACCCAGTGATTACAGTGTCTTACGTACAGAGACACACAGTCATAATATTCCAGGATTTGCAGGCAGAAACGAGGGCAATGTGGAGGAAAGACACTATACAGTTTCAACAGTAGTCGAAGCAAAGGGTTTCATTAAAAAGAATCTACAGCTGTATTTAGATATGCTACCGATACATCTTACTGTAATTGCAGGAGTCAATTCTGGGCACAATGCAGATGCTGCGAAGAACACTTCTGGCTAACATCAAAAACTGAAATACTAATTTCACAAACTTTAATTACACTTTAGGGCCCATTCCCATTATGGTACTTGAAACCTAGAAGAATTGGAAAAATTAAACGATGACAAAAATTAGCCACATCTATTAAAATGACCAGTTTTAAGGCAGCTCACTAACTGCACTTTCTACCTTTCAGCATTACCAAACATCACAGCACCCTTATGCTAGCTGGGGTGCACATCAAATTAAGTTTCTCTTCAAATTTCACTCATCAGTTTCCACAACTAATCTGTGTCATCAAAAAATGTTTGTGATGAGCAGTTCCTAAAGCCAACAAACATCCCTTCCCCTCCCTTGTGATTACCCTTTAAGAGGAGGGGGAATTCAAGAGACACACCCATGTCAGAGAAAAAGCCCAGAGTACTGCACAAGCGATTACAGTTCAATTAGTGTGGTTTGGGTGCCTTTAAGACGGGACTGAGAAGGTGGTGCCAGCTTGCTAAACCGAGGGGGGTTTCACATCTGACTCACCATATGCGTAACATATCATTAGGAGCAGTAGCAGCAAGTGCAGTCACAGCCTACTGAACCCTCTCACTGTTTGATGGCATTCACACTTTTAAGCTGAAGAGAACATGTGCAGGAATGCGTTCAACATCAGAAGGCAGCAACAAAGTTTAGAAGAGCTACTGGAGGGAATGAGTTGCTCCTAGGGGAGAGAGTAGACTGCCCTTACAGGACCTGCAGGCTGGTCTGCACTATCACTGGACTCTCAACTGAGAAAGGAAGGCCTACAGGGATTCATTGTTAAGCTGCCAACATTACATATTAAGCACAACTTTCTGTTCCACTCCAAATACCCAAAGACTAATTCTAACAATAAATCTTACTTATTTTACTTACTATGCCGTTTGTGATTCCAGATGTGGTTCACTTCGTTTAAAAAAACAGTAACAAATTAGGCTGCCAGAAATTCTGGCGAGACACCATGACACTAAGTTAGATAAAAGATTTGTTTAAAATTACCTGCATAAAGCAAACTGCCTATAAACTTTTTTAACACAAGTTTTTCATTTATATATACTATATAAACTCAAGAAATCAGTATAAATTTCAAACAATAGGGCGGCTGCAGTGGAGCAAAAGTTAGCATTGCTTCCTTACAGCAAGAGGTTCTCTGGTTCGATCCTCAGTTGGGGTACCTTCTGTGCGGAGTCTGCATGTCCTCCCTGTGGTTGCGTGGGTTTCCTCCCACATCCCAAAGACATGCTGTAGGTGGATTGGGCACTCTAAAATGGCCCTAGGTGTGAGTGCGTGCATGTGTGCGCCTTCTGTGGAAGGTTGGGCGTAGGGCTGGCAACTTGACACTGTAAAATTCCACTGCCAATCATGAGTGGGCAGGTGATCTGCTGTGGCAACCCCTAACTGGGAAAAGCTGAAAGTAATCGTATAAATTTCAAACAATACTCAAATGAAAAATTTAGGAATTGAATAAAACAAAGAAAAAAAATAATAAAAAAATCAATACATACGTGTGCTCAGCAATCCTTATTCTTTGGCGTTTGTATTCATGTTTTTTTAAATTATGAAAGACTACAAGGCAAAGCTAAAAAGTCCTCCTTCATATTTCTGAATCAAATCCAAAACAGAAAGCAAAAACCCAAGACTTTGAATTTTTGATTCAGAATTCAATTTTATCGCGTTTATTTTACTTGCATATTTCTTCCAACAAAGTAAAACTATGAAAATGTAGGTGTGGCTAATCGTAACAATCTTCTTGTTATAATTTTCCGAGCAAAAGTTAAACATCATTGCAAGAGAGAATGCTGAGTTTTGTCAGCATTAGGAAGAATCAGAACATTATACAAAATCAAATCCCTAGTAATACAAAACTTATCAGATCATAAAGCTTGACCAAACATTTGTACATATTTCCAATAATCATACAAGGAGAAGCAATCAAATATGACATGAGACCAATTAACTTATAATTCTGATTACATCTCTAACAGGATCCATTTATTTTGCTGATCTATGCGGAGTTTAAAAAAAACAAAACAATGCAGTGTTTTCCCAAGAATACATTTTCAAAAAGGAGAATGTGTGATTTTAGTAACAGATAGCAAAATTAACTTTTTGCCTGAATCTGAAAAAATTATCTGCCTTGAAACAAAATTCCAGTATATTGAATTGATTTCAGATGATATTTATTTAATACTGAATACAATACGTATAAGATTCCTTTCATGTTTGAAAGGCCTATAATCAGGGACAAATTTTAAATATTGCTCTTATAATCTCAGTAAGTTGCTAGGATAATAGTTTTTGAATTAGCATACATTTTCTAAAGGATATGAAGCCTGAATCCAAAATGTATGACATTATTTAGCAACTAGTCTTCACTGATTTGTGAGAAAACCACAGATTTTACGAGGAACAGACCAAAAATGTTTGGCAGAAATCTGGACATTCCGCAAACATCTGGACAGCTGAGAGGTATAAACACAAAATACCACAAACTCTAGAATCCAAAAACAGCCAACGAAAAACATGACACAGCCTTCACATAGTAAACACCTTCAGAAAGTACAGTTGTGTACACTTACCATAAATGTAGATGTTAGAGTGTCTTCACTGTTGCAGTCATCACTGTAGGGTTCTTCCTGCCGGCAGGCAGTCCTCGGTCGGCCAGAATCCCAAAGTCTGGGTCCGGTGTTGGCTGTTCAGTCATGCTCCCTGACGTCAGAGCGCTAGGAGTACAAAGCTGCCAGCCGACGCCATGTTCTCCAGTTTTTCTTGCCCCAGATGCCAGGTGCCCAAAAATGAAGGCCAATAGTAAAACAAAATACAACAAACCCCATACCCTGAAGCAAATACACCTCAGAAGAAGGGTGAAGTAGGAAACCACACTAATGAAAGTATAAGAGGGGACAGGAGGGAGGGTAACCCGGACTGCAACAGTGAAGACACTCGAACATCTACATTTATGGTAAGTGTACACAACTGTACTATGTTCATCGTGTTTCACTGTTGCAGTCATCACTGTAGGGTTGGAATCCCAAAGCAGAGATGAAGGGTAGTGGTTATAGAGTAGAAGGGGCAGCTAGAAGGCCCTGCAAGACTGCAGAAGCAAAGCCTGCCCTAGACTTAGAGTAAAGAGGGAGATTATAGTGCTTAGAGAAAGTTTGCACTGAACTCCAAGTTGCAGCCTCCAAAATATCTTTGGTAGGTACTCCCCTGAGAAAGGCAGCTGAAGTAGCAGCAGCTCTGGTAGAGTGAGACCTAATCTTTCCTGGGATTTGCTTTCCATGATGAGAGTAACAAAATCTGATTCCATGACCAATCCATTTAGAAATGGTCTGTTTTGAAATAGCTTTGCCTTGGGAATTTGTCGCATAAGAAACAAACAGTTGTTCTGTTGTCCTGATATCCTTGGTTCTGTCCAGGTAAAAACAAAGTTGTCTGTGTACATCCAAGGAATGCAAGATCCTTTCCCCCTTATTTTGTGGATTAGTGAAAAAAGTTGGCAGGTGAATAGTTTGATTTAAAGCCACTTTGGAAACCACTTTAGACATGAAAGTAGGATTAGTCCTTAAAGACACCCTATCTTGGTGAAAAATAATATAAGGCTCCACAGCCATGAGTGCTTGTCACTAAGAGACTCTCCTGGCTGAAGTCAAAGCCAGCAGGATAGCTGTCTTCCATGATAAATACTTAATATCAGATGTAGCAGCAGGTTCAAAAGGGGGCAGAGTGAGTTTTTCCAGAACATAGTTGAGGTCCCAGGCAGGTATGGGTGGTGTCCTATGGGGCCTTAAATTCTTTGCTCCTCTGAGATATTGTTTCAGAAGTGGATGTGAAAAGATTGGAGGATCTGTATTGAAATGTGCAGAGATAGCGGAGGCATGTATTTTTATGGAGGAGAAGGATAAACCCTTATGAAGCATGTTTGTCAGGTAAAGTAAAATCAGTGGGATATTAGGAATGAGGGGATCCGAATCCTGAGCATGCATCCAGGTGCAAAATCTCTTCCATTTACCTGCATAAGATTTTCTAGTGCTAGGCCGTCTGGCTTCTAAGATGACATCCATGACCTGTTTGGGAAGGAAAGGATTAATCATAGACCCTGAATTCGCCAGGCTGAGAGTTTTGACATGAGAGTGCAGAACCTGGCCCTGGTGTTGGGACAAAAGATTTGGAATCTGAGGCAAAATCCAAGGTGACTCCTGGGATAGATTTATCAGTGCTGAATACCAGAATTGACTAGGCCAATTTGGGGCCAGTAAAATCATCATCTTGGGCTTGTCCTGCTTGATCTTTAATAACACCCGTGGAAGAGGAGGTAGTGGCAGAAAGGCATACCCCCCCCCCCCCGAGAGGTTCCTCCAACTGAATGATAGTGCATCCACTTTCCATGCTAGTTTGTGAAATGTCCTTGTGCAAAAAATCTGTAACTAGTAGTTGAGGGGTGATGCAAATAGATCTATGTCCAGGCAGCCCCAGGCCTCTGTAATCATCTTGAATATTTGGGTGTCTAGCATCCACTTGTGTGGGTCTGACAGGTTCCTGCTCAGGCTGTCTGCCAGAATATTTTGTTTCTCTGTCAGGAACTGAGCTTGTAGATTCACTTTGCAAGCTAGAGCTGTGTTCCATAGAGTCATGGCTAGTCTGCAAAGGGGGTAGGAGTGTGAACCCCCTTGCTTATGTACCACATAACTGTGGTGTTGTCTGTCCGTATCAGTAGTTGTCCTGGTTGTAGAAGATCCCTGAAAGCCAAGAGGGCATTTTGTACAGCTAATATCTCTTTTAAACTGATGTGTAGGAGCTTCTCATCCTCTGTCCAAAAACCTTGCAGACCTTTTCCCTGCAAGTGGGCTCCCCATGCATAATCCGAGGCGTCCGTAGTTAACACTTAGCTGGCTGGAGGCAGACTGAAGGCTTTCCCTTTGTTGTGAAGACATGCCATGGTCCACCAATGGAATTCCTTTTGTAGGCAAGACAGCAATCTGTGTGTCTAAACTGTGGCAATGCTGGGACCATACACTTTTTAGGTACCATTGTATTTTTCTCATATGTAGTCTTGCATTTGGTATGAGAAGGATGCAGGAGGCCATGTAACCCAAAGCCTGCAGGAATTTCCTTGCAGTTAGCTGAGTTATTGACGCCAAGGTTTTGAAAGTTGAAGCCAGCTGTAGTTATTTTTTGGATGCCAGGAATGCCATCTGGCTTGTTGTGTTTAGAAGAGCACCCAGAAAGGTTATCTGTTGTGTGGGTGTCAAATTTGACTTTTTTATGTTCACAGTGAATCCCAGGTACTTGAGAAGATTTTGAACAAATTCCAGATGCTGGAGTAAGACATCCCTGCTGTCTGCTTGAATAAGGCAGTCATCCAGATAAGGGTAAATTTGAATTCCCTTGAGTCTGCAATAAGCTATTACTGGTGCCAGGCATTTGGTGAGGACCCTGGGTGCAGTAGACAAGCCAAAGGGCAGCACAGAGAATTGGTAATGTTTCGAGCCGGTCTTGAACCTGAGGTACTTTCTGCACTCCTGTCCGATAGGGATGTGTAGGTAAGCCTCATTTAAATCCAATGTCACCATCCATGCATTTTTGTTCAACATTGGCAGGAGCTGCTGCAGAGTAAGCATCTTGAACTTTGGTATCTCCAGGAAAGTGTTTAAGACTGACAGATCCAGGATAGGTCTCCATGAATTTTGCTTTCTGGGAACTAGAAAGAGCCTCGAGTAAAAGCCTTGCCCAGTCTCTGATTGTGGAACCAGTTCTATGGCCCTCATAGCCATGAGGGATCCCACCTGGTTTAATGCCTCTGACCATTGGTGTTTTGGTAGGTCTGGCCAACCGTTTGGTCTTGGCAAGGTATGAAAGTGGAATTTGCAACCCCTTGAAACTACATCCAAAACCCACTTGTCTTGGGTTATGTAAGTCCAATTTTGTTGAAAAAGAGAGAGTTTTCCTCCTAGAGGGGCTTCCAGGAGAGAAGTTCCTGGAGTCATGCAGGGGGAGTCATTGAGCCTGTTTTCTATAAGATTGAAGTCTGTCCTCTCCACCCCTGGGAGTGGAAGCACTCTACTGTAAGTCTGTAAGAGGTCTGTGCTTGGGCCCTCCCTCTGGAGCGCCTATATCTACCCCTCTGAGGCCTGTCCGAGCTGGGAAAGGACCAATTTTTAGTTGGCCAATTTCTGCTAAATCTTGGGGGGCTGAACTTGTAAGAAATACTTAGCCGTTTGCATGGATTTTGCCTTATCCTCCATTTTCTTTATCATCTCTTCAGCTTTAGGCCCAAACAAAACATTATGCTGAACAGGAGCATCCAGTAACTTTGCTTTCACGATCAGGTAAGTTTTGTTCCTTTAACCAAGCATGTCTTCTAATGACTGTGCCAGAGGCAGCCACCCTGCAAGAGGCCTCCAAGGCATCAAAACCACAGTGTAAACCATGCTTCCCCACTTGATCAGTGGCATGCATCAAATAGTGTAATTCCTTATTATCTGCACATGCAGAAATGGTACCTAGCTTTTGTTTCATAACAGACAGTAGAAATTGCTGATATTTCTGCATATGAAATTGACAATTTAAAGCTCTAATAGATAAAGTAGCAGAAGTGTACACTTTTTTGCCCCATCTCTCCAAAGCTCTAGAATCCTTATCTGTCGGAATAGGGTTTTTAGCAGAAGCAGCCTTAACCCCCTTAGGACCCTGAGAAATGGTTTGTGGATCAGCAGTAGGATTTTTGTAAAGGAACTGGTGGGAATCAGGGACCCTGTAATACCTATCGGGCTTAGCAGGGGGTGGAGGAAAGGAGTCAGGAGTTAAATTAACCTCAGAAAAGGCATCATCCACAATATCCAAAATAGGAGGAATGGCCAGGGGTTTATGTTGGGAAAGAAGGAAATCCCTAAGTCTTCTCTTAGATTCCGAGTACTCCTGTCCTTTCCAGTGAAAATGTTCCCTCATGTCATGTAAAGTTTCCCCAAAAGAAAAATCCTCAGGGGGAGAAGCTGAAGGAATGGATTCCCCAGAATCCTCATAAGGAGGGAAAGTATATTCCTGTTCAGAGGAAGACACTGAAGAAATAGAAGCCTGATCAGAAGATTCATAATCCAATTCTTGCCTTGGCCTTTTGTCTGGAGGGGGATGTGAACCCCTAATCATGGTTAGCAAGTCCTCCATTTTAAGTAGCTGTTTCTGAGATTTGGGTCCCGGATCAGAAGAGGCCTGGGCTGGTGTCTTAGATTTGGAAGGAGTCTTTGCCTTTATCAGAAGCTGTGTAGGCCTGAAAACCCCCTCGGAAGCCGGTAGCTGCACAGCTGCTCAAGACCCATCCGAGGGAGCATTGTCCAAAGGTCCTGCAGCTGGAGTGCTCAAAGGCCTAGCTGGCTCCTCGTGGGAGTCCGTTTCGGCAATCTGTTCTGAAATGGCCGACAAGGGCTGCGAAAGCACCTCACTGACGATGGCCGAACCTGTAGCTGGGCTCTGCTAGTAAAACGTAGTCTGATTTGGACCTCGGAGGCCTGTCCTTATCCTTGCGTCATTTGTGAACTCCAGTAGTCGGAAGCGTGTCCGACATTTTATAATTAAATCACCTACCAAAGTAGTGAAAAGCAAAATCGTACCTTCGATTAATCGTACGTTGGTTAAATCTAGCACAAAACTGACAACTAGCTATGTCGTGGTCAGGGCCTAAACAAGGAATACAGTAAGAATGAAAATCCTTATGAGGTATTTGCTTCCCACAAGAAATGTAATTATCAACTTTTTCTGACATCGGACTGGAGCACGAAAAAGTTTCCCCAACGGGGTACTTAGCTTTGAGAAGTCAGACTTCGGACTGAAGCACGAAAAAATATCAGGAGTCAGCCGACCGGCACTTGCGAACTGCTTTCACCGCACGGCAAGAAAGACTGGAGAACATGGCATCGGCTGGCAGCTTTGTACTCCTAGCGCTCTGACGTCAGGCAGCATGAATGAACAGCCAACGCCGGACCCAGACTTTGGGATTCTGGCCGACCGAGGACTGCCTGCCGGCAGGAACAACCCGACAGTGATGATTGCAACAGTGAAGACACTCGAACATCTACATTTATGGTAAGTGTACACAACTGTACTTTCTGAAGGTGTTTACTAAGTGAAAGCTGTGTACTTCAGGTTTCTCGGCTGTTTTTGGATTCTAGAGTTTGTGGTATTTTGTGTTTATACCTCTCAGCTGTCCAGATGTTTGCAGAATGTCCAGATTTCTGCCAAACATTTTTGGTCTGTTCCTCGTAAAATCTGTGGTTTTCTCACAAATCAGTGAAGACTGTAGTCGCTAAATAATGTCATACATTTTGGATTCAGGCTTCATATCCTTTAGAAAATGTACGCTAATTCAAAAACTATTATCTTAGCAACTTACTGAGTTTATAAGAGCAATAATTTAAAATTTGTCCCTGATTATAGGCCTTTCAAACATGAAAGGAATCTTATACGTGTTGTATTCAGTATTAAATAAATATCATCTGAAATCAATTCAATATACTGGAATTTTGTTTCTGGGCAGATAATTTTTTTCAGATTCAGGCAAAAAGTTAATTTAGCTATCTGTTACTAAAATCACACATTCTCCTTTTTGAAAATATATTCTTGGGAAAACACTGCATTGTTTTGTTTTTTTTTAAACTCCACATAGATCAGCAAAATAAATGGATCCTGTTAGAGATGTAATCAGAATTATAAGTTAATTGGTCTCATGTCATATTTGGTTGCTTCTCCTTGTATGATTATTGGAAATATGTACAAATGTTTGGTCAAGCTTTATGATCTGATAAGTTTTGTATTACTAGGGATTTGATTTTGTATAATGTTCTGATTCTTCCTAATGCTGACAAAGCTCAGCATTCTCTCTTGCGGTGATGTTTAACTTTTGAAAGGAAAATTATAACAAGAAGACTGTTACGATTAGCCACACCTACATTTTCATAGTTTTACTTTGTTGGAAGAAATATCCAAGTAAAATAGACGTGATAAAATTGAATTCTGAATCAAAAATTCTAAGTCTTGTGTTTTTGCTTTCTGTTTTGGATTTAATTCAGGAATATGAACTAGATGCACACTTAAAACGTCTGCAGATTTTAGCATTTTTTTTCTCCAGCATACTTAAAGTTTGATTAGTACCGCTAGAACTATGATAATTGGCTATTACTGAAAAACTTACTACAAAACCTGTCATTCTGGCAGCCACTGGTGAATTAAGTTTCAGATCACACTTTATACATGGAAAGTGATATCTGAAGAGATATGCCTCAAAATTCTCCTACCATACCCTTTAGAGACTTCATAATAGAGATAGGATGGTGAAAGCATTCATACACTAATGGATGAAAACCTGTGCATTTGTGGTGGTGGATCTATTAAAGTTAATGGATGCATCCTATCATTATGCCTACAACCAAAGTTAAGTTTACTCTCAAAGACATCAGCACAATAGTACTTAATGAAGGTTCTCATTAAAAAATGGGCCACAAAGATTTATAGTGATAATGGGAATTAATTGTTTCACTTAATCCATCACATGCCATAAAGCTGGTGTCTAAACTGTGATGCGACACTTTAAATTAGGCTCTTAATAGTGATAATTTATGCAGGAAGGGTTTTACTTTTCAGAAGCTTCATCTTTACCTAAAGAATACACACTCAAAACCATAACTTCCTCCTCTCTCTCAATCTCTTAGCACAAGAAATCTGGACAAAGCCCAAAACAATGGCAGGGACAAAACCCCCAAAAATAAGGACAGATTTTAAATATTGCTGTTACAAAACTTTAAAAGTTGCTAGAACAGAATTTTTGTTAGGATCCATTTTATGAAGAATTTGAAGTCTGAAACTCAAAAGTATGTCATGAAGTGACTTCCGTCCTCAGTGGATTTTCCAGAACCACAACCTTTATGAGGAATAGATGAAAAATGAGGCAAAAATCTGGATCCATGAAAGGTATGAAATTTATGCACGTAACTCATTATGCACACCTGTTAATGGTCACAGTAAATCAAGTACGCAGATTCAATAAACAGTAGTGAACACAGTTTACTACAGAAGATCAGAGATTAAAAATTCAACAAGTGAGCCTCATCTCTTCTCCTTTCTCCATACAACACGTTCCTCAGCTTCTAGTGCGACTTTCTGGTTGAGCACAGCAGAATGCTGGAGCTAGTAGGTGCCACCCTTGGGCGGAGCTAGACCTCTCCTTCCCAAGGACAGGCAAGCTGGTACTGGGCGTTCACTCCCATCCTCACTGGCCAACTCCTGTGAGCACTAGAGCAGCTTCTCAAACTCTGGTTACCTAAAGTGCAGTCAGGGAGCTATCCTACTTATACCATGGAAGTAGCTGATATTTGCAACATTATTGAAACATGACAAAGATCCAAATGTGTACCACACAGTTCAAGACATACTTCATGTTGTTGAAGAGCAAATGGGATAGGTAGCGGTGTCTCGATCTTTGTAACAGAAAACCTCAAAGCCAAAAGACAAGAACTCAACTCAGGACAAGAACATACTCATACAATGATTAATATCAGTGGTACTGACAGAATACTGTAGGACTCTATCACATACTTTTGTCCTCTACAACCATAAGGACGTCCTGAAGGAATTCTGACAAGCAAAACAAAACAATGAGAATGCAGAGGACCTCTGATGCCTATCCTTTTCCTTGTCCTTGCACTTTTTGTAAACTCCGGTCGTCGGCTGTTCCAACAGCATTATATAATTAAATCTTCGGCCAAAGTAATGAAATGCAAAATCAAACTGACACTTAATAGTGCGTTGGTTAAATCTAGAACAAAACCGACAGCTAGCAACGTTGTGATCAGGGCCTAGGCAAGGAATACAGTAAGAGTGAAAATCCTTATGAGGTATTTGCTTCCCCACAAGAAATACAATTGTTAACTTTTTCTGACATCGGTCTGGAGCAAGAAAAAAAAAGTTTCCCCAATGGGGTACTTAGCTTTAATGAAGACTTTGGTTCTGAAATTCGGATTTGAAAATCTCAGGAGTCAGCCGACCGGTACTTGCGAACTGCTTTTGCTTCGGGAACCGCGCAGCAAGAAAGACTTAAGAAAATGGCATCGGCTGCATCTTTTATACCCCTGGCGCACTGACATCAGGAAAGAGGCAACAGCAACCGACGCCGGACCTAGACTTTGGAATTCTGGCAGACTGCGGGTAGCCTGCCAGCAGGATAACCCAAGAGTAATGACTGCAACAGTGAAACACGATGATCATCAATGAGAATGCAGTACCTTACAGTGGATTTTGACTACTGCACATGAGTGGGTAATCCACTCAGCAGCAAGTATGTAAATCAGAACTGCTTGGAGCAAATCGCACAGAATCAATCCAATTAGATATGGCAGGATCTTGGATGACAGCAGTAATGGACAGTATTTTTCTTATTTCCATCCATGGTAAAGCCCACTGCAGTCAACTTGGATCACACCACCATTTTGTAGCTTAAGGAAAAACTTCATAAATAAATCAAGCTTTACTTTGCCAATAGAAACTACATGCAATAAATTACCATTTATGAAGAGACAGATACTGTCCTTGGCTAACAGAAGCAAGACTGTAATCACAAAATTAAAAAGATACACAGAACAAAGATACTCATTGTCCATATAAAAATGTTCAGTTTAAATAAAACTTACTTCTTAAATCTTCCAGATTCATGAAGTTAGTCTGGTTTCAAAAGTTGAAATTTCTAAAGATATTCTTTAATTATATTAGAAATATCAAGAGAGAATGTGGAAAGAAATAAGGATAATGACATGAGCAAGCTGCCCACAGAGCACAGCTGCAAAAAAGTGCCTGCATGAACCTTCTATGTACACAGTTCACAAAAAGCAATAGAATGCATCAGGCTGGAGCAGGGGGTCGTCCATCCTTTACAAAACTACAGATATAACTGCTGACAAAAGTAAAACTAAAACATTCAAGTTCCATGGGTCCAGCCAACTTACCCAATCTTTTACTCAGTTTTCTACACTGGGTAGAGCACCATTACTCATGTTAAATAAAATGTGGAAATGTCCCTAACCTATAGCAACAGACTGCACTAGTACCAATTTACAAACACGGGGGGGGGTCACATCAGGCCTAAACAATTCTCAGAGTATCAGTATGACCAATATAGTCAGTCATGGAGAAAGTTAAAATGCAGCTTGCCCAAACAGACAGTCTACTTTTGTTAGTGGTGAAACAACATGGATTTGTTTATAAAAGATGTTGCCTTTGTAATCTTGTGGCATTCTCTGAGGAGATAAACGGAGCATTGGATGAAGGGCCGACAGTGCACAATGCTCATATTAACTTTCTAAACCACTGACACTATCAAACATAAGGGAATACCTGACAAACGAATTGCTTTGAACATCAATTCAAATTTAGTTCACTGTGTAAAACATCTTTCAAGCAATACAACACAATTCGGTACTTGCGTATTATCGCAACCAGATTTTCACGCTAACGCTGGTTGCTTCTGTTTTCCTTTAGAAAACGAAATTAACAGTATTAAAACTAAATAAAGTCTTTTCTATAATATTTGTACTTTGTAGTACTATTTAACCTTGAAAACACTGAGAAAATAACACTGTAAAATAGCCTGTTCCTTTTTCTGAGATTAACTCATGTCAGTCATGCTGTGTGATGCGCGTTCCTCAGCAAAATAACTGCTTTGAAGGGCTACTGAATGCAATCGCCAATGCCCCCTCCCCCCACACATACCAACAGAAAAACAACGAATGAGCCACGCATAGTTTTCCAGCTGTAAAACATGCAGACATCCCTGAGGCAGTGCCATGAAAAACTACCCCGGATTACCTGTCAACATCATGCCCCCATCACTCTTGCAAGCCCTTAATTCCTGCAAGTTTCTGTCACGAAGGTTAACCTACAAAACTACAGCTGAAAAATAAGTGAAGGTATCTCCGAAAAGCACCAAACATGTGCACGATAACTGCCAAAGTCCTTTCCGGCCAAATACACGTGCAAACGCAACCACTCCAAAGTAAAGGGGAAAGCTATTTTCAAACCTTCCTTTTTCAGCTGTTTAACCGATAAACCTTCCTAAAAACAGAAAACATTAAAGAAAACATGTTTCTGAGCTTTTTAATACTTTCTCGGTTCTACTTGACACGAGAAGCAAGAAGCATTACCGCAAAAATCTGGTTGCGATAATACGCAAGTACCCACAATTCAAATTGGGACTGTAATGGTTTATCCTGGTAAGGGTCACCAGTGGTCTCATACAGGGCTCTATACTACAGCCACTAATTTTTGTCAGACAAAATACGGAAAAGGACTATGGATAACTAAATGCACTAACGACTGCAAATTGGAAACTACTTCAAAATAAGATAAGTTAAAAATAGTGGTACCTAACAGGAAACTAGCGATATCTGAACGAATACCAGGTTTCTTAAAGGGGAAATTACATTAAAAGCTCTCTCTATAGATTTATATATACATATATATATATATATATATATATATATATATATATATATATATATATATATATATATATATATATATATATATATATATATATATATATATATATATATATATATATATATACATATACATACATATACATACACACACTTTTTTTTTTTTTTTTACAGGGCAATAATGCTGTGTGGAAGTGTTCCCCAAACATGACTCATCCCAGAAATGAAGCTGAAAGCTGTCTGATGCTACTGTAAAGCCTATGAGCTATTCCTTCACAAGGCAGCAAGAAAGTACTAAATAAATCTTCACTTGAGTGTTTATTCCCCACCAAAAGGTTGTCCAATCAGCAGTCAGAGTGAACATTTATTTTATTTTACATATTGTGTATCACATCTTTAGTTAGGTCAAGTTTGTTATCATGACATTGGGAATTTTTTATATACATTTAATTTTATGTATATATACATATATTTATTTACATCAATGAATTGATATATATATACATACACTTTTGATAAAAGCTTTTGGTTTTTGTCCAGTTTACCTTTAAGGATGTTTCACCAATTAAGGAACAACAATTGATTAATTGGTGGTGTTTTTTATTGTATATAAGAACATGCTGGGTGTGTTTTTAATTGTTTATGACTCTGATGATACCAGGTTTCTGGTGAAAGCGCTCAGTCGTGGAATTGTGGATTAAATTGCTTCCTACAAGTTTTTTTGTGGTCTTAGCCTTATTGTGACTCTTTTCCTGTGGTGGACCTATTTGCCTTTTCATTTGTTGTGGATTCCTGTTTTGGGGTCCTTTGCACCTTTTTTCATTGTTTGGTCAACCGTGGAATTCGAGCACTTGGCACGCATTATTGTGGACATGGAAGCACTACTTAAAGAATTAACCACCGTGTTAAACAAACTGGTACGTTGTATGAGGAGGAGAAGGCTAAAGATGATGTAACTCCTATTAACAGCCCTACAGAGACGCAAATGGAGCTGTACACATTACATTCTCCTAGTGACATTACACCCGGTCAGAGGGTTAATTCTACAGCTACGTACAGTGGTGCAGTTAGGCGAGATACGAGTGGAAATTCGAATGGTGCCAGTAATTTTAACACGGAGGTACCGCCAACATCGGGGACTGTGGACTACAACACCCAGCAACGGAATATTTGCGCATGGTTAGAAACCCCTACTTTGGACGTAAGTGGTGATTTGAATACTAAGTCACACGTGGGTCTAAACAACCAACAGCCTTTGACGCTACGTGAGCAGATTTTCAAATATGAGAAGACTTGCACCAAGTTCCGTGCAGTCCAACTGGACAGTTTGTTTCTCGCTAAATCAAAAGAAATGGGGCAGATTCCGATGGGTTTACGGGTTTGGAAATTACCCACGGGAATCGAGGTTGACTCCAAAGCCTATGAAGAACTTATTGAACTATACCAAAGAACAGGTATGGACCTATTAGATATTATATTAAGGCATAATGATATCGAGATGAAAAAGTTGCGAGAAGAAATAGTGAACTTGGATGCCAATATTACACAAGATTTGTTATTTTTTCAGCACAAAAGCCATTACGAGAAGGTGATCAAGAATGTAGATAATTTTGTGTACAAGAACAAGGCTATCAAAAATAGAAAGTTAGATAGGGACTGTCATGCATACAAAACACTAACAGCATACCCGCCGGGACGTAAGGCATCTTATTAGCAGCATGAAACCCCTGTTAGACATGAGTTTCAAAACCATAACAGGGAAGGTTCCAATGTAAGTCGGGGTGATGTCAATGATTTTTTGGACGAACCGGAATTACCACGGAGGTCCGAGAGACTATTGAACAAGGGGAAAGACCAGGGTCAACCCCAACGACTAAGTCCAGGAAGGAGGGGAATGAATTATCGTTGATCTCCTTTACTCCGGAACTTACCTCGGACTTATTCGTTCAATTTTCCCTATGTGATGACATTGATGCTCTGTTTAATTCTTCCTCTTCTTTACCTACTGTTTCAAGCTTTCAAAATTTTACAGTTAATGAGGGGGGTAAAGAAGGGCTATGTAGTGCACCTGTAAGTGAATGTATATATACCAATTTGAATACTAACACAATTGATGTATTTAACAACGAAAGTTTAATTCCATCTGACGACGATAATGCTGATTGTTTAGGTAATGTTGGAATTGGGTTGTTTTCACAAGTTAACACTTTGGAAACTCACCAGCAGGAAGTGATTACTGATGATAAGCAAGTTGAGTGTAATTATGAGTTTATTAACAATGAACAAGACCGATTAGGTATTACTTTGCCAGTTATACAACCCTGTTTTGATGCCTCAATGAAAGAGGTTTATGTTGATGCTCCTATTATTAATGAAAACGATTGTGTCAATGAAATATTGACAGGAAATTTGGAAGTTAATTTGAGTAACAATGATGTCGAATTAAGTAGTGTCAACAATATGGTTTCTATTCCACAAGAGGGAATGAAACACAGTATTCAAAAGGAAATGGGTTATATTATATATAATTACACTGATTTAACTATGAATGAATCGTATTTCAAATTATTTAGCAAGGGGGAAAAGTTTGTACCTAGTTTTGGTTTGGATGTAACTCATGTATTGAAAAGTTTCAAGCTATTTACGAGGGAAATTAACTTGAAACTTTATTTTCATACATCAGGTACTAACAGTATTACATCCAATGGACTGCACTGCTCCAATACATTAAGGAGGAAGAGTACATTTATGCCACCTACTAACAAAGAGATTAGTATCTTTGAAAAAATGGTAGAATATGAGCTTAGGAGACTTTGCTTGCAAAGGGCCAATTATGTGGACAATATGACTAACAGTGAAAGGGCAGTACTTAAAGAACTTACATCAACGGGTCAATACAGATGTATGAGACCTGATAAGGGTGGAGGGATGGTCATCATGTACAACATGGACTATGTTGGCCTGATGATGTCCATCTTAAATAATGACAACACGTACACTAGAGTATCGATCCATGAGATGAATTCAGCATACCAGAAAATTGATATGTATTTATTAGACGCCTTATACCAGGGAGTGATTGATGAGGCAGATTTTCACTTTTTAGCTGTGAAGTTTCCTTATATGCCAAAATTTTTTGGCATACCTAAGACTCACAAGGGGACTGACTTTCTTCAGTTTCGTCCTATTATTTCAGCAAAGGGTTCTAAGACCGAGCCATTGGCAGCCTATGTAGATTTTCATTGCAAGAAAGCCTTAACAGATGTTGAACACATATTGAAGGATTCATGGCACTGTTTAGAGAGGTTGAATTCAATTGATTTTTCAAAACTTGGTAATTTTGGTTTTTTAACCATTGATGTTGTCAATCTTTTCTCAGTAATTCCCCACTTGGAGGGTTTAGAGTTTTTCTATGACAGTCTATATTCAAATAGGAAATTTGATATAGATAAACTGGAAATTTGTTATGGACTTATGGAACTGGTACTTAACAACTTCTTCATATTTGAAGGTGAAAGATATAAACAAATGACTGGGGTAGCAATGGGTGCTAAATGCGCCCCAGTGTATGCTTAGTTCTTTTAGCATGGGAAAAGAAGTATGTATTTAATTCCAGATTCAAGAACAACATTTTATCCTACAACAGATTTCTGGACGATCTCCTCATATTATGGAAGGGTAGTGAGGATAGTGTTAAGGAATTCATGGACTATATTAACAGCTGTTCTGGATTCCTTAAATTTACTTACAAGTGGAACAGTGACCATGCCAATTTTTTGGATATTAGGATTTCTAAGAATGAAATGGAATTTGTAAGTAATATATATAGGAAACCTAGTTATGCCAATTCTATGCTGCATTATACCAGTTGCCATCCTATGCATCAAAGGAGGGGTTTGGCAAAGGTCAGATGGTTCGTCTCTCTAGGTTGACCAGTGATGATGAGGAATTTAAGAAAGAGATATATACACTCATTGGGTTTTTCTTGGAGAGAGGATATCCTTTGACACTCCTAATTAGAACTAAAAAGGAGGTGTACAAAAATAGGAGAAGTAAATACTCCCCAATTTTGAAAACAGGGATTAAGGATATAGTTCCACATGGGTGTAACGGTGAGGACAATAATGTGTGTATGGACAAAGATAGGCCTAAATTTATTTTGAAATACGACATCTCTTTAGAAATTTGTACAAATGTAAAAATGTTATGGGACTATTTTCTAAGTGAAGGTTCAAAATCTATTTTGGGTGATGCCCCTGTAATAGTCTTCAGTAGGGGAAACAACTTGAAGGAAATATTAGAGAGAAAAAGTGATAAATATGTAAGGTCACAAATGAATAAATGTGGCAATTGCAAATGGTGCAGATACATAGCAGTAGGTTCTAACCTCACGGTGGCAGGCTTTAGTCGTTCTATCGCATGTCCTGGGCGATGTAGCTGTGTCACTAAGTCTTGTGTTTATGTTGCATCGTGTATGACTTGCGATGCCTTTTACGTGGGCAAGACTACAAGATGTCTAAAAGAGAGAATTAGGGAACATTGTGGTTCCATTAGAAGAAAGGATGACCACAATGCCCTTTATTTACACAGTAGAACTTGTCATGATTTCAAAAAATTTTTATTTTTTATAGTGGACAAAATCAAATCTGATACATTTGGAGATGTTGACAATCTTGTTGCCCTCCGGGAAATGGAATGGCAGATTAGGCTGAATGCTACTAAACACCCGGGGATTAATGAAAGTATTTCTTTAAAACCCTTGTTAAAATATAGATCTAATTTTATTTAGATTAGATGTTATTTTATTGGATGACAGTCTAATACAATGTTTTTCATTTTTTCTGAAGGTTGAAACAACAATATGTAACCATTATATTGTTTTATTTATATTGATCAGTTTCATGTATGGAAATATTAAGTTTCCAAAAAAATTTTTATATTATGTTCATATATTGAACAATATTACTGTGTTTGGGAAACATTTATTGTTTGTAGGTATTTAATTTATTCATATTATTATACTCAGAATTCATTTTCTATAATACATTGTAGAACATTTATTTTATTTTACATATTTTGTATCACATCTTTAGTTAGGTCAAGTTTGTTATCATGACATTGGGAATTTTTTATATACATTTAATTTTATGTATATATACATATATTTATTTACATCAATGAATTGATATATATACATACACTTTTGATAAAAGCTTTTGGTTTTTGTCCAGTTTACCTTTAAGGATGTTTCACCAATTAAGGAACAACAATTGATTAATTGGTGGTGTTTTTTTATTGTATATAAGAACATGCTGGGTGTGTTTTTAATTGTTTATGACTCTGATACCAGGTTTCTGGTGAAAGCGCTCAGTCGTGGAATTGTGGATTAAATTGCTTCCTACAAGTTTTTTTGTGGTCTTAGCCTTATTGTGACTCTTTTCCTGTGGTGGACCTATTTGCCTTTTCATTTACTATGGATAACTAAATGCACTAACGACTGCAAATGGGAAACAACTACTTCAAAATAAGATAAGTTAAAAATAGTGGTACCTAACAGGAAACTAGCGATATCTGAACGAATACCAGGTTTCTTAAAGGGGAAATTACACTAAAAGCTCTCTCTATATCTATATATCTATATCTATATCTATATCTACATACATATACATACACACACTTTTTTTTTTTTACAGGGCAATAATGCTGTGTGGAAGTGTTCCCCAAACATGACTCATCCCAGAAATGAAGCTGAAAGCTGTCTGATGCTACTGTAAAGCCTATGAGCTATTCCTTCACAAGGCAGCAAGAAAGTACTAAATAAATCTTCACTTGAGTGTTTATTCCCCACCAAAAGGTTGTCCAATCAGCAGTCAGAGTGAAGGCATGGGAGGAAGCTAGAACTTCTGGAAGCTGGGTGGTTGTGTCCTTGGCAGGAGACAACACACAGTCTAAAGGCTACTGCAGTACTGGGAATGCTAAAAATATTTCAGTAGTTGTAAGGTAACTACAGTGGCACGTGCTGACTAGATGTTCAGGGCTTGGGTGGAAACGTTTGAGCTAAATCTGTCTGCTAATATGTTTACAGTATCTTCAGGGTCAGAGTGGGTGGTGCCATCTGACATCAACACAGTTTTGGGTATTGCTTATGAAGTCCCTGACATAAGGAGAACTAAAATAATCTGAGAGTGGTAGCAATATTCAATTCATACTTACCTTTGCTAGCATTGACACTTTTTGCAAAGTTTGTTGATGACTGGGGTCCACCAAAGTGGTTTATTATCCAAAGTGGTTTATTAACTTGGCATTCTAATTGTGAGGAATGGGGGCAGAAGCTAATTATACAAGGTTAGCCTTGGAGACATCTAGGACGACAGTGGGACTTGAGGGTATCTTGAGACAATGTTGCTTCGGAGAACACGGTCACTGATCTGAACTGATCAAAAAGGGGACAATTAAGGGTATGCTGCATAATGATGCCACATTTGTAGGAATCGGATTAAGTAGGTTTGAGCCTCTAGTACAAGAGGGCACTAACAGGTTGATGGACTTGACAGTGATGATCAAGAACCAATGTACATACTTGTGGTTTACATTAACCAATTTATGGAAGTATGACAAATCACCCAAAAAATCGTTGGGCTCAGATATTTTAATTTAATGAGGTGGGTTTCATGGCCTGCAAGCAATGTGGTGGGAACTCTATTATTATTAAATTACATATTATTATGATACAGCAGGTGGACTTCCTTGTATTTACCAAGATATTTTATTTACATTTGTAGAATGTCCGACTGGGCTGCAGCCCATTTTCAGTAAAGGCCCGGGGAGAAAAAAACTCCAGAAATACATTTACAGTGATGGAACAAAATTACATAACAGGAACTATTAAGTAATGTACAGGAAAAACATTTCTTATATAAAGTAAAAGAAAAAAGTACAGTATATTTAGCAAATAGTGGATTGCATTTCTTATAAAAAAAAAACTAAGAGTATACAGTTAAAAAATACAGGATTAATACTCTAGGGAGAAGTTGGAACAAAAAAAAGATCTGAATTGGGAGGGTAAAAATGAGATTAGCAGCAGGGGATTTAGCAGGAACATAGCTGGCAAGATGCTCCCTGAAAGCGTCTTAAATATAGAATTATTAGTGGTAGTTCTAATGAGCTGTGGTATGATGCATTATATACATTATATGATATGGAGGATTTATATGTCATTATCTTGCTGGATTAGACAGGAGGTACTGTGATTTTGAATAAAAACGTACATGCCACCATCAGAGACGCACCAATCTGTGGTAGAGTGTCTAAATGAGTGTTAATCATTAAAACCAGGTACAGAAATGTTGTCAGTATTCTGGAACCACGTTTCCATAACTATACAGACATCTATCTAGGTTTTCAAAAATAATAGTACAACTTTGAGAGTGGGTTTCTGGCAATGAATTAATATAGACCCAGTTTGAAACTAGTAATTTGATAGGTGGAGACTGATTTTATCTTAAAAAGGACTAGGAGGAATGAAAAAGTCACTGCCAGTATGCGGAAGCCACAACAAGGGGTGCAGGTAGAATTTCTGATAATTTCTCTCCACGTTACCACACATGGACCACTCCCCAAAGCTGCTAAACATGGACTCACCAGTGTACCAATTACTGAGTCAACTGCTGGGGTCTATTGTTTTGTGGCACTGTGTGTTGAAAGCAGCACACTGCACAGCTAGTTGCTTGCCAGCCTCAGAAATGGAGTTGAGCCATGTCTTTATTACATTACCCGACTTGCAGCATCAAAAGACCATTCACTCCCACATGTGCAATGTCTATCTAGGTCATATACATATTTAGGGTGAAGGGATCCAATAGCTTTGGTGACTTTCTAGTCTATAGCACCTAAGACACAGCCAACAGTCACTTTACTATCTCTCTGCTCAGGCTAGTGAATGGTGAGTCAGTACGTAACTAGTAAATCACCTACGATAACATTTTCATGTGTGACAGTATGCGCTTACTGCTTTAGCGGTTTCTGTATACTGCTTTTGATGACATTGCAACTGAAAATGCAGGTTGGCATAATGGTTAAGGTGCTTACCTCACATAGTACAAGGTTTGATTCTCATCTGCAAGGGAAACTGGCTAGGCTTAAAATGGCCCAACAAGGGCTGTAAATCTAGTACAGTAAAATCAGCTAACCACAATTCAAGCAACCTGGAAAAAATAAATCCAAGAAATACATTACAATTTTCATGTGTTGCACTTTGTCATCACCCCCCCCCCAGAAACGTACCTTACGTTTTTAGAGTTTTAATAAGGAAAATAGGAATAAATTCCCTCTTCCCCAACCTAAGAACAAGTCAAACCAAACATAGTATAGGGTACAGTATTTAGTCAGGCCTATTTTTAATAGTAACTCTCAAGCAACCAGAAACTACAGTTAATCGACATCTACCAATCCCCATGGGTGCCAGTTAAGCAAGCGTTAACTGTACTAACCTATTAGGCAAATGATCATGTTACCTAGGAGACCTAGGATTTGGGAAGGATTTTTGTTTGTTTAGCACTTTGGTATACAAAGATAAATGATGTGGTGGTGTAGGTGTGCATAGTAGGCACAGACAACCTGGGAACATGAATGTATGAGGTTTGCCTTCTACTTTGTAACCATATCTCTTGCAAATGAATTCTGTGCCTTGTAACCAAGATGACAACCAAGAGCCTAAAGCAGTTCTTATGCTACCCCAAAATGTCTAATGCAAGTAGCCTGGCAACATAAAGGGTACAGACAGACTGCGGTCCCATTGTATCGAAGTCAGAGGAAGGTGTTAAGTGTAGCAGGTTACTGGCCAACAAAAGCAGCTATTAAATGCTCAGCTGACAAGATATAGCAATGGCAGTTAAGCAAAATACATAAGAGAAGCATAATCAAAGTGAAAATCGACAGCCACCAACAGTGTTAGTTCTCAGTATATCTGGCAAGAAACCAGACCTCATAGGCACAGATCACACATTTCATTATCAGATATTGTATGGCAATCATAACTTCCAGGTGCCACAAAAACTAGAAATGCAGTGGCACAAGGGTGCAGACAATTCAAACAAATGTATGCACGGGGCTGCAGGCTGCTGCTCCAAGTAATTTAGGTAATTAGGTAAGTACTAGGCTAGCTGCCCTTGTGAGCCATTTTAAGCCTAGCCAGTTTCCTTTTTTGGTGCTTAAATTTACCTATCCCACTTGGTGTTAGATTGGCCTTACCCATCCCATGGTTGATAATTACACATTACTTCTAGTGATAATAATGGAAATTATACCATAGATAATTTGAGGGGACCCATGCTTGGAATAAAGCATTTAGCAGCTGCATCTATCCATTAGTAAAGAAGGCAGTCCTGGTGCTAAGTTTTCTATTACCTATTAAAGCAAGATTTCAGATTACCTGTTTTATGCAATGTTGCACGGTGCAGCAGAAAATGTCAATAGCTGGTAAAAAGCAGAGCTTCCATATACAATAGCAAGCACGCACAACACAGTCCAGTATTATCTGCAGCAACCTGTGACAATGCACAGGCTAGGTGGGGACCAAAGTAAGTCTAGAGAAAGATGGGTAAAAGGCCAAGGCGGGTTTAGCTGCATCAGTTTATATACCACTCATGACTGTGGAGAGCAGTGTCCAGACTTTAGCAGAGGCACTGGGAAGTGAAGGTCAAAGCAAGTAACAAGAAGTCTAATGTAGTTAGAAACTGTGCAAGCCAGTCCAACAGAGCTTTAAACCATGTTATGCAGAACAAAGCAAGACAAGTTTAAAGTCAAACTATCAGATAACAGTTTACTTTAAGGATAGAAACAAGCAGATGGAAAGAACATTAGCAATTTTTCACCTCTTGCAACAAAACAAAAAGACAATTTTTCTTCTCTTACAGAAGAAACAGCAACAAGCATATGACTGACAAATAAGCAGCAGTCACAGACCAGCAGGACTTGCACTTAAATAGCACACAGACATCAGTGGCAATTAAAATTGTACAAGGCATGGATGAGGCAGACATCCAGAAGACTAACATTTTTCGTTTGCTCACACGCAGAGCAAATTCTGGCTCTAATAAGCAGCAGTAACATTCTGAACTGAAAGGTGTAGAGATTGCTAATAATAAAGTGTACCTACCATAAATGTAGATGTTAGAGTGTATTCACTTGTTGCAGTCATTACACTTGGGTTATCCTGCTGGCAGGCTACCCGCAGTCGGCCTGAATTCCAAAGTCTTGGTCCGGCGTCAGTTGCTGTTGCCTCCTCCCCAACGTCAGTGCGCCAGGGGTATAAAAGATGCATCCGACGCCATTTTCTTCAGTTTTTCTTGCCCCAGATGTCAGGTGCCCCCAAATTGGTAGGCAAAAAATTTATGCCAATAAGTATGCATGCAATAACAAACATTTCCTTCAACTACAAGCAAGTATACCACACAGGTTGTATAGGATAGTGAAGTAAAGATAAACCCCAGCAAAAGAAAGGGGACGGAGGGAAGGTAACCTGGACTGCAACAGTGAATACACTCGAACATCTACATTTATGGTAGGTACACAACTGTACCATGTTCGTATTTCACTGTTGCAGTCATTACACTTGGGTTGAATCCCAAAGCTGAGGTAGGGTGGCTGGGTCTAAATAGGATTAGTAGAGGCTATAAGGCCCTGCAGAACTGCAGTGGCAAAGCCTGCTCTGGATTTAGAGTAGAGAGGTAAATGGTAGTGCTTGGTGAAAGTGTGCATTGAACTCCAAGTTGCAGCCTCTAAAATGTCTTTGGTTGGTACCCCTCTGAGGAAGGCTGCTGAAGTGGCTGCTGCTCTGGAAGAATGTGGCCTATGCCCTTAGGGATTGATTTGCCATGTTGTGAATAACAGAATCAAAAGCAGTGGCCTATCCATTTCGAAAAAGATAGCCTTTCCTTGTGATTCTGCAGTATATGCCACTAAAAGTTGCTCAGTCTTTCTGAAAGCCTTAGTTCTGTCCAAGTAGAAGCATAGCTGTCTCTGTATGTCCAAAGAATGCTCGAGTCTCTCACCCTTTATTCTGTGGGTTTGGATAAAAAGTAGGCAAATGAATGGTTTGGTTAAGGGCCACACTGGACACTACCTTAAGCATAAATGTCGGGTTCGTCCTCAGAGAAACCCTGTCTGGATGGAAAATGATAAAAGGTTGCACAGCCATGAGTGCCTGTAACTCTGAGACTCGTCTTGCAGAGGTTATTGCTAGGAGCAGAGCGGTTTTCCAAGATAAGAAGTTTATTTCAGCTGTATTGGCTGGCTCAAAAGGCAGCAGTGTGAGTTTTTCCAAGACATAACTGAGATCCCATGCAGGCATTGGTGCTCTCCTTGCAAGTCTTATGTTTTTGGCCCCTCTGAGGTACTGTCTTAGCAATGGATGTGAAAATATTGGTGGTTCCGTATTTTAATGAGCTGAAATGGCAGAGGCATGGATTTTAATTGATGAAAAGGACAGGCCTTTGTCCAGCATCTCAGTTAGGTATTGTAAAATCTGAGGAATATTTGGTACAAACGTGTCAATTCCTTGTGCCTGGTTCCAAGCACAGAATCTTTTCCACTTTTCTGCATAAGACTTTCTGGTACTGGGCCTCCTGGCCTCCAAAATAACATCCATCACTGCTTTAGAGAGAGGTGTGTTCTGAATAGCTACATTATCCGCCATGCTGCCAGATATAGGGTTCTGAGTTGGCTGTGCAGAATCTGATTGTTTTGTTGGGTCATTAAATGAGGAATTAGAGGCAATGTCCAGGATGGGCTTTGAGACAAGCTCTTTAGGATTGGATATCAGTGCTGGTGGGGCCAGTCTGGAGCAATCAGAATAATTTTTGGCTTCTCTTGTCTGCCCTGGACCAGCTCGTTCTTATCCCCACTAGAGGTAGCAACATCCCTGACCTGGTCATTACTTAACATGGACGACAACTGCTCTACACCAATAGTCAGCTCCTCCCTGGTTAGCTCCAACCACAAACTAATCACCTTGGAAATCCACATCCCTCCCACCTCAACTCCCCTGCACAGCTAGCCACCATGAAAAACTTCTACAAAGCTAACTTTGGGCTCCTAAAAACTGAGGTGGCTAACTTCACGGCACCCATGCAAATGCAGAACAGTTGCGTGACCACCGATTCATACACCAATGCACTGTACTAACACTTACACAAATGCATGGATCTCGCCATACTTAACAGAACCAAGTCCCTCTCCTCCAGAAAAAAGAAGCCAATCTGGTGGTCCCCTGCCATAACCAAACTCTACAACAGAAAGAGGAAACTGATGCAGAATAATGTGAAGTCCCAAGACTGGAAAAACTCACTTAGCTTCAACAAAAAGTTGAGATCCCTAATCAAATCCTCTAAAGCTAGCTATGAAAACAGAATTGCAGCAGATAGTAAAGACAACCACATGGCCTTCTATAGTTATGTAAAGAATCTCCAAGGCAATACCCAGATTTGCTCTGAGCTACTGCACAATGGTATCTCCTATACCAAGCCAACAGACATTGCCAGTGTACTGGCCAACAGATTCAGTGCCAACTTTACCCCCCCCCCTCAAAGGACCAATCACAATACCAGAAGATTGCCAGGCATCCAGTATTACTGCTGCACAGGTTAAAACAGCACTGTCCAAGGTCAACAATACAACTTCTATGGGACCTAACAATATCCCTGGTTATGTAATACATGAACTACAGCATGAACTGGCACCTCACCTGTGTGTGCCATGTTCAATCACAGCCTCACCTCAGGCTTTGTCCCTACCTAATGATGCACTGCTACAGTCATCCCTCTCCACAAAGGAGGAGCGACTACAGACCCTGGGAACTATCACCCCATTAGCCTGACGAGTCAGATATGCAAAGCTATGGAAGGCATCATCATGGACCTAATAAACAAGGATATAGGGAATCTCCAAACTTTGGATCCCACACAGTTTGGTTTGGTAAAGGGTACATCATGCCTGCTCAACTTCTTTAAGTCAATCACCAGAGCTGTGGATGAAGGCAAGGTGGTTCATAAAGCCTAACTTGATCTGGCCAAAGCTTTCGATACCATTCCCTACTCAGGAATCATAGAAAAACTAGCTAAGCTTGGCATCAGCCCCTATATCACTAGGTGAGTTGCAAACTGACTCACAGAACCCAGTGTGAAAGTAGTTGACTCCAAGTCAGAATGCCGACTAGTCACAAGTGGAGTTCCACAGGGTTTGGTCCTGGATCCTCTCCTGTTTGGTATCTACTTCTCTGAAGTCCAGGCTAACACGAAGGGGACTCTGGCTGACAAAGTTCGCAAACTATTTCAAGCTGGGAGCTATTATTAACTCCCCAAGTGATGCGGACATCCTACAGAATGGCCTCACTGAGACCAACGACTGGTGTCAGAACCATGGCCTTAAGCTCAATGCCAAAAGTGTGTCATCATCCCCTTTTGGAAAAACCAAACAACGATGGTAAAGCAGGCTTAAGACCAAAACCAAAAAGGAAAGCCAGCTAGGAAATCCAAATTAAGGACTGAAACTGGAACAACTCGTTTATTCGAAGCGAGTGCAAACTAGTAAATGTAGACCAAGACTGTAGACCAACGCCATTAGCATGCATACGTTTTCGACCCTAATACAAACGGTTTGTATTAGGGTCGAAAACGTATGCAATTTTGTGGCGTCAATGTTCTTGGTCTACAGTTCTTGTGGCTCTACATTTACTAGTTTGCAATTGCTTCGAATAAACGAGTTGTTCCAGTTTCAGTCCTTCATTTGGATTTCCTAGCTGGCTTTGCTTTTTCCCTTTTGGAAATAGCCGGCGCCCATGAATTATCACATTGGTGGTAGTCCACAGAAAACAGACAGCATTATTAGAGATTTAGGAACACAGGTTGACAGCAACCTCTCTTTTGATCACCATATTGCCACTGTGGTCAGAAATTCCTTCTATGTGGCACATCTCATTACTAAGGGTTTTGCATCCAGTAAGAGAGAGGTAGTCTCCCTCTACTCTTCCCTCATTAGGCCAATCATAGAGTACAGTGCCCCATTTGGTATGTACCTCACTAGACACCTGCAAAAACTGGAGAGGCCACAAAAGTACCTCACAAAAAGGATCCTAGGCCTTCAACACTTATGCTATATGGACATACTCAAAAAACCTCAACTATTATCTGTATCATATCGCCTACTTAGAGGCGATCGCTGCTTGACTTACAAAGCCATGTCTGACCCAGCTCTGTTAATAATGCTACATCTAAAGAAATCACAATCCCGCCGTACCACACACTCCAGAGACCTCAACCTCTTTACCACAATTAACAAAACATGCTGGAGGAACAGGTTCACAACCAAGAGACTTGTCCATGCTATGGAACAAACTTACCATACATGTCAAGTAGAGCACCTCACTGACCCTCTTAAAGAGAAATCTTGATGAGTGGATGGGAAACAGAAAATTCACCCCAGAGATAACTCCAGTGGCTCTACTCGACAGAGGCACTGGTAACTAAGGTCGGGTGGCACTATGCCAGGGTAATCCTATGGATACTTTTGTAAAGGCCCCAGGGCCATTAGTCTAGTACACACCTATGAACTATTACAAATTATTTGGACCGGGCATTCATGTCTGCCACTACTAAAAGAAGGGATAAAACATTACTCCATTTTCTACTATGAGCACTGCCTCTCTGATTTCCTGATTGACTGTTTGAAGGTTTAAATTCAGAAGCACTTCACAGCTGAGTGCTCGCCTATGCTAAGCTGCTCTACACTGCCCTAGCCAGTGTATGAAAGACAAGGAAGGGACTAGCACTATCAAACTCATTACCCAGCGACAAGTCAATTTTTGTGACGTCTGGGACCTAATCTTGTAGCTAGATTTGGAGTTGCTATTTCCCCCAATGAAGAGAATTTAGTTTTCTATCAGGCTGTTTAAACTTTCTGGCTTTTGAATTCAGAAGCAGTGTGTGGTTTTGTGCTCTTCTATGCTGAGGTACTCTCTTTTGCTATGCAACACCGAACAAGATGACTACTCCCACCAGAAAGCCCATTTTCCCTTGTGACGCGACTAGCTGTACTAAGCTTAGCATCCTGCCCCCTACAGCGAATCCAGCTTGCAACACCCAGCCCTGCCTTGGCTATAGTATTCATTACTTCTACTCCAGAAAAGGTTCTGCTGCATCACATAGTGCCATCCAGAACCCTACTGGGATACTGCTGATAAGTTGACAAACTTCACCATCAAGTTTGGGTTAATGTAGCACAGCACATCAAGGTAAGTCTATGCTTACTTCATTAACACCTGCACAAGCCAAGTGGCTCTTAAGTCCTTCATCAATCACTTTCTACATTTTTTTTTGAAGCCACTGTTGTCTGTCCATTTGGCACATCAACTGTTGTACAGTAGATCCTTTCTCAGTTACCAATGTGCTGCACAAGATACTCCTTCCCTGGAATGACTTGTAACTGTACTTTAACTGAAATAATTGTTTTGCACCATTTACCTTTTGCTTAACCTGTGTTCGCATAAAACTGGCTACTGTCTAATCTGTACTTCAAATTAGCAGGGGGATAAATTTAGTCCTTTATGTAACAGTTAACAAAAAACTTGGACATTTTTTGCCCAAATTATATTGCTTTTACTGATCTTTCTGTTCCTGCTGTCATACAAACTCAGCATAGTGCGGCACCTTCAACCAGCACCAATTCTAAGCTTATACTGTGTGCTCATCATCTACACTATTAGATGACACTCATTAAATTAGTATTGTACCTGTCTAATCTCAAATATTTACTCTTGTTACAAGTCTGACATAATACAGATGTTTCAACATATGTTCCTGCTCACTGCTGCTATTTTTTGCCTGTGGGGTTCTCGGATATTGTTTGCTTTCTTCTTGTATTGCACTATGTAAGTAAGATGGTCCCCAGTATTTACTACTGTTGCCTGAGAAGCCTTCTTATATTGCATTATGTTTAGCTGTACCACTGAAGAACTAAAACGTATGAGGAAAATCTACTTAATGGGGAACATTACTATCACCTCAGTAATATCAAGTGAAAGCAACTCTTCTAGATATTCTTGCTTCCCATAAGACTCATTTGGACACTGAAAGAACACATATGCCTTAA